>NW_027252714.1:0-2500 GCF_044704955.1 Pristiophorus japonicus
CCAACCGACTATTCACCCTTTTTGGGCGGGAATTTTTTCCATTTTTGCCCATTTTTCGGGTTTTTGGTCGGGCTTCAAAAACGGCAGCCCGAGGCCTGGCAGAGGCCGGGGCATGTCCCCGGTCGCGCCAGGCGGCACGCGCGACCCGATTAGGCCCCGAAAGGAGTCGGGAAATCGGCAGACCTGCCCGAGTTCAGCCGGGGGAGGCGGGGGGCAGGTCGGTTCGGCTCAAATCATTAACCAAAGCCGAGACTTGGTCTCGCTGGCGCAACCGAAGTGCCAGGCTGGATAACTCATTAACCAGAAGGCGGCTGGAGGCAGGCAGGGCTGATGGCTGAGGCCGGGTGGAGGCCACCCGCGGCCGGGAAAGTCAAAAGTCCCGTTGTGTGGAAGTCTATGAGGTCAGATTCGGCCGCCTTACCGGGCCTGCGGTTGATGGTTTCCCGCTTGGGCAAGCGAGTCGGCCCGGCAAAGTGGCCACTTGCATTTTCTGGCAAGTGTCTGCGAACAACGTTAATGAGTTGAACCTCGGCAATTGTCGGAAGTCCCGATGAAGAAATGAAAATGCCCCTTTTGCGGGGATTTGGATGCTCATGGCCGGCAGCAGGTGGCCCGACGCCCCGCCAACTTGACACTTGTCATTTCTGTCCTTGGGGGTTGGCGGGGTATCTGCACAGAGGTAGGAGGTGGCAGAATCGAGACTTGGTGAGTTTTCCAAACAAACGTCTCGAGCCTCCAGGTCTGCAGAGACCGACCAGGGCTGCCGCCCAACCGACTATTCACCCTTTTTGGGCGGGAATTTATTCCCTTTTTGCCCATTTTTCGGGTTTTTGGTCGGGCTTCAAAAGCGGCTGCCCGAGGCCTGG
This sequence comes from Pristiophorus japonicus, assembly GCF_044704955.1. Classification (NCBI taxonomy): domain Eukaryota; kingdom Metazoa; phylum Chordata; class Chondrichthyes; family Pristiophoridae; genus Pristiophorus; species Pristiophorus japonicus. Next base: position 867 of record NW_027252714.1, read on the forward strand.
CAGAGGCCGGGGCATGGTCCCCGATCGCGCCAGGCGGCTCGCGCGACGCGATTAGGCCCCGAAAGGAGTCGGGAAATCGGCAGACCTGCCCGAGTTCAGCCCGGGGGAGGCGGGGGGCAGGTCGGTTCGGCTCAAATCATTAACCAAAGCCGAGACGTGGTCTCGCTGGCGCAACCGAAGTGCCAGGCTGGATAACTCATTAACCAGAAGGCGGCTGGAGGCAGGCAGGGCTGATGGCTGAGGCCGGGTGGAGGCCACCCGCGGCCGGGAAAGTCAAAAGTCCCGTTGTGTGGAAGTCTATGAGGTCAGATTCGGCCGCCTTACCGGGCCTGCGGTTGATGGTTTCCCGCTTGGGCAAGCGAGTCGGCCCGGCAAAGTGGCCACTTGCATTTTCTGGCAAGTGTCTGCGAACAACGTTAATGAGTTGAACCTCGGCAATTGTCGGAAGTCCCGATGAAGAAATGAAAATGCCCCTTTTGCGGGGATTTGGATGCTCATGGCCGGCAGCAGGTGGCCCGACGCCCCGCCAACTTGACACTTGTCATTTCTGTCCTTGGGGGTTGGCGGGGTATCTGCACAGAGGTAGGAGGTGGCAGAATCGAGACTTGGTGAGTTTTCCAAACAAACGTCTCGAGCCTCCAGGTCTGCAGAGACCGACCAGGGCTGCCGCCCAACCGACTATTCACCCTTTTTGGGCGGGAATTTATTCCCTTTTTGCCCATTTTTCGGGTTTTTGGTCGGGCTTCAAAAGCGGCTGCCCGAGGCCTGGCAGAGGCCGGGGCATGGTCCCCGATCGCGCCAGGCGGCTCGCGCGACGCGATTAGGCCCCGAAAGGAGTCGGGAAATCGGCAGACCTGCCCGAGTTCAGCCCGGGGGAGGCGGGGGGCAGGTCGGTTCGGCTCAAATCATTAACCAAAGCCGAGACTTGGTCTCGCTGGCGCAACCGAAGTGCCAGGCTGGATAACTCATTAACCAGAAGGCGGCTGGAGGCAGGCAGGGCTGATGGCTGAGGCCGGGTGGAGGCCACCCGCGGCCGGGAAAGTCAAAAGTCCCGTTGTGTGGAAGTCTATGAGGTCAGATTCGGCCGCCTTACCGGGCCTGCGGTTGATGGTTTCCCGCTTGGGCAAGCGAGTCGGCCCGGCAAAGTGGCCACTTGCATTTTCTGGCAAGTGTCTGCGAACAACGTTAATGAGTTGAACCTCGGCAATTGTCGGAAGTCCCGATGAAGAAATGAAAATGCCCCTTTTGCGGGGATTTGGATGCTCATGGCCGGCAGCAGGTGGCCCGACGCCCCGCCAACTTGACACTTGTCATTTCTGTCCTTGGGGGTTGGCGGGGTATCTGCACAGAGGTAGGAGGTGGCAGAATCGAGACTTGGTGAGTTTTCCAAACAAACGTCTCGAGCCTCCAGGTCTGCAGAGACCGACCAGGGCTGCCGCCCAACCGACTATTCACCCTTTTTGGGCGGGAATTTATTCCCTTTTTGCCCATTTTTCGGGTTTTTGGTCGGGCTTCAAAAGCGGCTGCCCGAGGACTGGCAGAGGCCGGGGCATGGGCCCCGATCGCGCCAGGCGGCTCGCGCGACCCGATTAGGCCCCGAAAGGAGTCGATAAATCGGCAGACCTGCCCGAGTT
>NW_027252714.1:15000-17500 GCF_044704955.1 Pristiophorus japonicus
AAATCGAAAGGCCTAGCCGTCCGCCGTGGGGTGCGTTCGCTCGGGCTCGGCCAGCCGCGTCGATGGGTGCCGGAACGGTGCGGCTGCGCTCCGGGAGTGCGGAGATACGGCCTGTCAAGTTTCGTCCCGGAAGTCTGGATGGAGCTAAATCCGAAGCCGTTTGCGGGAATTAGTTCCAGGGCTCGGCGACCGAAGTCAAATCCGTCCCGCCAACTTGACACTTGTCATTTCTGTCCTTGGGGGTTGGCGGGGTACCTGCACAGAGGTAGAGGTGGCTGATCGAGAATTGTGAGTTTTCCAAAGTCACGTCTCGAGCCTCAGGTCTGCAGAGACCGACCAGGGCTGCCGCCCAACCGACTATTCACCCTTTTTGGGCGGGAATTTTTTCCATTTTGTCCATTTTTCGGGTTTTTGGTCGGGCTTCAAAAACGGCAGCCCGAGGCCTGGCAGAGGCCGGGGCATGTCCCCGGTCGCGCCAGGCGGCTCGCGCGACCCGATTAGGCCCCGAAAGGGAGTCGGGAAAATCGGCAGACCTGCCCGAGTTCAGCCCGGGGAGGCGGGGGGCAGGTCGGTTCGGCTCAAATCATTAACCAAAGCCGAGACTTGGTCTCGCTGGCGCAACCGAAGTGCCAGGCTGGATAACTCATTAACCAGAAGGCGCTGGAGGCAGGCAGGGCTGATGGCTGAGGCCGGGTGGAGGCCACCCGCGGCCGGGAAAGTCAAAAGTCCCGTTGTGTGGAAGTCTATGAGGTCAGATTCGGCCGCCTTACCGGGCCTGCGGTTGATGGTTTCCCGCTTGGGCAAGCGAGTCGGCCCGCAAAGTGGCCACTTGCATTTTCCTGGCAAGTGTCTGCGAACAACGTTAATGAGTTGAACCTCGGCAATTGTCGGAAGTCCCGATGAAGAAATGAAAATGCCCCTTTTGCGGGGATTTGGATGCTCATGGCCGGCAGCAGGTGGCCCGACGCCCCGCCAACTTGACACTTGTCATTTCTGTCTTGGGGGTTGGCGGGGTATCTGCACAGTGGAGGAGGTGGCAGAATCGAGACTTGGTGAGTTTTCAAACAAACGTCTCGAGCCTCCAGGTCTGGCAGAGACCGACCAGGGCTGCCGCCCAACCGACTATTCACCCTTTTTGGGCGGGAATTTATTCCCTTTTTGCCCATTTTCGGGTTTTTGGTCGGGCTTCAAAAGCGGCTGCCCGAGGCCTGGCAGAGGCCGGGGCATGGGCCCCGATCGCGCCAGGCGGCACGCGCGACCCGATTAGGCCCCGAAAGGAGTCGGAATCGGCAGACCTGCCCGACTTCAGCCCGCGGGGGCGGGGGGCAGGTCGGTTCGGCTCAAATCATTAACCAAAGCCGAGACTTGGTCTCGCTGGCGCAACCGAAGTGCCAGGCTGGATAACTCATTAACCAGAAGGCGGCTGGAGGCAGGCAGGGCTGATGGCTGAGGCCGGGTGGAGCCACCCGCGGCCGGGAAAGTCAAAGTCCGTTGTGTGGAAGTCTATGAGGTCAGATTCGGCCGCCTTACCGGGCCTTCGGTTGATGGTTTCCCGCTTGGGCAAGCGAGTCGGCCCGGCAAAGTGGCCACTTGCATTTTCTGGCAAGTGTCTGCGAACAACGTTAATGAGTTGAACCTTGGAAATTGCCGGAAGTCCCGATGAAGAAATGAAAATGCCCCTTTTGCGGGGATTTGGATGCTCATGGCCGGCAGCAGGTGGCCCGACGCCCCGCCAACTTGACACTTGTCATTTCTGTCCTTGGGGTTGGCGGGGTATCTGCACAGAGGTAGGAGGTGGCAGAATCGAGACTTGGTGAGTTTTCCAAACAAACGTCTCGAGCCTCCAGTCTGCAGAGACCGACCAGGGCTGCCGCCCAACCGACTATTCACCCTTTTTGGGCGGGAATTTATTCCCTTTTTGCCCATTTTCGGGTTTTTGGTCGGGCTTCAAAAGCGGCTGCCCGAGGCCTGGCAGAGGCCGGGGCATGGGCCCCGATCGCGCCAGGCGGCTCGCGCGACCCGATTAGGCCCCGAAAGGAGTCGGGAAATCGGCAGACCTTGCCGAGTTCAGCCCGCGGTGGCGGGGGGCAGGTCGGTTCGGCTCAAATCATTAACCAAAGCCGAGACTTGGTCTCGCTGGCGCAACCGAAATGCCAGGCTGGATAACTCATTAACCAGAAGGCGGCTGGAGGCAGGCAGGGCTGATGGCTGAGGCCGGGTGGAGGCCACCCGCGGCCGGGAAAGTCAAAAGTCCCGTTGTGTGGAAGTCTATGAGGTCAGATTCGGCCGCCTTACCGGGCCTTCGGTTGATGGTTTCCCGCTTGGGCAAGCGAGTCGGCCCGGCAAAGTGGCCACTTGCATTTTCTGGGCAAGTGTCTGCGAACAACCGTTAATGAGTTGAACCTTGGAAATTGCCGGAAGTCCCGATGAAGAAATGAAAATGCCCCTTTTGCGGGGATTTGGATGCTCATGGCCGGCAGCAGGTGGCCCGACGCCCGCC
>NW_027252715.1:0-21904 GCF_044704955.1 Pristiophorus japonicus
CCGACAGTGCGGCGCTCCCTCAGTACTGCCCCTCCGACAGTGCAGCACTCCCTCAGTTCAGCCCTTCCGATTGTGCGTCACTCCCTCATAATGCCCCTCCGACAGTGCGGCGCTCCCTCAGAACTGCCCCTCCGACACTGCGGCGCTCCCTCAGTCAGTCCCTCCGCCAGTGCGGCGCTCCCTCAGTACTGCCCCTCCGACAATGCGGCGCTCCCTCAGTCAGTCCCTCCGCCAGTGCGGCGCTACCTCAGTACTGCCCCTCCAACAGTGCGGCACTCCCTCAGTACTGCCCCTCCAACAGTGCAGCACTCCCTCAGTACTGCCCCTCCGACAGTGCAGCACTCCCTCAGTACTGCCCCTCCGACAGTGCGGCCCTGCCTCAGTACTGCCCCTCCGACAGTGCGGCACTCCCTCAGTATTGCCCCTCCGACAGTGCGGCACTCCCTCAGTACTGCAGTTCCGACAGTGCGGCGCTCCCTCAGTTCAGCCCCTCCGATTGTGTGTCACTCCCTCATAATGCCCCTCCGACAGTGCGGCGCTCCCTCAGTACTGCCCCTGTCCCTCAGTTCTGCCCCTCCGAAAGTGCGGCGCTCCCTCAGTACTGCCCCTCCGACAGTGCGGCACTCCCTCAGTACTGCCCCTCCGACAGTGCGGCGCTCCCTCAGTACTGCCCCTCCGACAGTGCGGCACTCCCTCAGTACTGCCCCTCCGACAGTGCGGCTCTCCCTCAGTACTGCCCCTCCGACAGTGCGGCGCTCCCTCAGTACTGCCCCTCCGACAGTGCGGCACTCCCTCAATACTGTCCCTCCGACAGTGCGGCGCTCCCTCAGTACTGCCCCTCCGACAGTGCAGCACTCCCTCAGTTCAGCCCTTCCGATTGTGCGTCACTCCCTCATAATGCCCCTCCGACAGTGCGGCGCTCCCTCAGAACTGCCCCTCCCACACTGCGGCGCTCCCTCAGTCAGTCCCTCCGCCAGTGCGGCGCTCCCTCAGTACTGCCCCTCCGACAATGCGGCGCTCCCTCAGTCAGTCCCTCCGCCAGTGCGGCGCTACCTCAGTACTGCCCCTCCAACAGTGCGGCACTCCCTCAGTACTGCCCCTCCAACAGTGCAGCACTCCCTCAGTACTGCCCCTCCGACAGTGCGGCACTCCCTCAGTACTGCCCCTCCGACAGTGCGGCCCTCCCTCAGTACTGCCCCTCCGACAGTGCGGCACTCCCTCAGTATTGCCCCTCCGACAGTACGGCGCTCCCTCAGTACTGCCCCTCCGACAGTGCGGCACTCCCTCAGTCAGTCCCTCCGATAGTGCGGCGCTCCCTCAGTACTGCCCTTCCGACAGTGCGGCGCTCTCTCAGTTCAGCCCCTCCGATTGTGCGTCACTCCCTCATAATGCCCCTCCGACAGTGCGGCGCTCCCTCAGTACTGCCCCTCCGACAGCGCGGCACTCCCTCAGTACTGCCCCTCCGACAGCGCGGCGCTCCCTCAGTACTGCCCCTCCGACAGTGCGGCTCTCCCTCAGTACTGCCCCTCCGACAGCGCGGCGCTCCCTCAGTACTGCCCCTCCGACAGTGCGGCACTCCCTCAGTACTGCCCCTCCGACAGTGCGGCACTCCCTCAGTACTGCCCCTCCGACAGTGCGGCGCTCCCTCAGTACTGCCGCTCCGACAGTGCGGCACTCCCTCAGTACTGCCCCTCCGACAGTGCGGCGCTCCCTCAGTACTGCCCCTCCGACAGTGCGGCACTCCCTCAGTACTGCCCCTCCGACAGTGCGGCGCTCCCTCAGTACTGCCCCTCCGACAGTGCAGCACTCCCTCAGTTCAGCCCTTCCGATTGTGCGTCACTCCCTCATAATGCCCCTCCGACAGTGCGGCGCTCCCTCAGAACTGCCCCTCCGACACTGCGGCGCTCCCTCAGTCAGTCCCTCCGCCAGTGCGGCGCTCCCTCAGTACTGCCCCTCCGACAATGCGGCGCTCCCTCAGTCAGTCCCTCCGCCAGTGCGGCGCTACCTCAGTACTGCCCCTCCAACAGTGCGGCACTCCCTCAGTACTGCCCCTCCAACAGTGCAGCACTCCCTCAGTACTGCCCCTCCGACAGTGCAGCACTCCCTCAGTACTGCCCCTCCGACAGTGCGGCCCTGCCTCAGTACTGCCCCTCCGACAGCGCGGCACTCCCTCAGTACTGCAGTTCCGACAGTGCGGCGCTCCCTCAGTTCAGCCCCTCCGATTGTGTGTCACTCCCTCATAATGCCCCTCCGACAGTGCGGCGCTCCCTCAGTACTGCCCCTGTCCCTCAGTTCTGCCCCTCCGAAAGTGCGGCGCTCCCTCAGTACTGCCCCTCCGACAGTGCGGCACTCCCTCAGTACTGCCCCTCTGACAGTGCGGCGCTCCCTCAGTACTGCCCCTCCGACAGTGCGGCACTCCCTCAGTACTGCCCCTCCGACAGTGCGGCGCTCCCTCAGTACTGCCCCTCCGACAGTGCGGCACTCCCTCAATACTGTCCCTCCGACAGTGCGGCGCTCCCTCAGTACTGCCCCTCCGACAGTGCAGCACTCCCTCAGTTCAGCCCTTCCGATTGTGCGTCACTCCCTCATAATGCCCCTCCGACAGTGCGGCGCTCCCTCAGAACTGCCCCTCCGACACTGCGGCGCTCCCTCAGTCAGTCCCTCCGCCAGTGCGGCGCTCCCTCAGTACTGCCCCTCCGACAATGCGGCGCTCCCTCAGTCAGTCCCTCCGCCAGTGCGGCGCTACCTCAGTACTGCCCCTCCAACAGTGCGGCACTCCCTCAGTACTGCCCCTCCAACAGTGCAGCACTCCCTCAGTACTGCCCCTCCGAATGTGCGGCACTCCCTCAGTACTGCCCCTCCGACAGTGCGGCCCTCCCTCAGTACTGCCCCTCCGACAGTGCGGCACTCCCTCAGTATTGCCCCTCCGACAGTACGGCGCTCCCTCAGTATTGCCCCTCCGACAGTACGGCGCTCCCTCAGTACTGCCCCTCCGACAGTGCGGCACTCCCTCAGTCAGTCCCTCCGATAGTGCGGCGCTCCCTCAGTACTGCCCCTCCGACAGTGCGGCCCTGCCTCAGTACTGCCCCTCCGACAGTGCGGCACTCCCTCAGTATTGCCCCTCCGACAGTGCGGCACTCCCTCAGTATTGCCCCTCCGGCAGTGCGGCCCTCCCTCAGTACTGCCCCTCCGACAGTGCGGCACTCCCTCAGTACTGCCCCTCCAACAGTGCGGCACTCCCTCAGTACTGCCCCTCCAACAGTGCAGCACTCCCTCAGTACTGCCCCTCCGACAGTGCGGCACTCCATCAGTTCTGCCCCTCCGACAGTGCGGCGCTCCCTCAATTCAGCCCCTCCGATTGTGCGTCACTCCCTCATAATGCCCCTCCGACAGTGCGGCACTCCTTCAGTACTGCCCCTCCGACAGTGCGGCACTCCCTCAGTACTGCCCCTCCGACAGTGCGGCGCTCCCTCAGTACTGCCCCTCCGACAGTGCGGCACTCCCTCAGTACTGCCCCTCCGACAGTGCGGCGCTCCCTCAGTACTGCCCCTCCGACAGTGCGGCACTCCCTCAGTACTGCCCCTCCGACAGTGCGGCTCTCCCTCAGTACTGCCCCTCCGACAGTGCAGCACTCCCTCAGTTCAGCCCTTCCGATTGTGCGTCACTCCCTCATAATGCCCCTCCGACAGTGCGGCGCTCCCTCAGAACTGCCCCTCCGACACTGCGGCGCTCCCTCAGTCAGTCCCTCCGCCAGTGCGGCGCTCCCTCAGTACTGCCCCTCCGACAATGCGGCGCTCCCTCAGTCAGTCCCTCCGCCAGTGCGGCGCTACCTCAGTACTGCCCCTCCAACAGTGCGGCACTCCCTCAGTACTGCCCCTCCAACAGTGCAGCACTCCCTCAGTACTGCCCCTCCGACAGTGCAGCACTCCCTCAGTACTGCCCCTCCGACAGTGCGGCCCTGCCTCAGTACTGCCCCTCCGACAGTGCGGCACTCCCTCAGTATTGCCCCTCCGACAGTGCGGCACTCCCTCAGTACTGCAGTTCCGACATTGCGGCGCTCCCTCAGTTCAGCCCCTCCGATTGTGTGTCACTCCCTCATAATGCCCCTCCGACAGTGCGGCGCTCCCTCAGTACTGCCCCTGTCCCTCAGTTCTGCCCCTCCGAAAGTGCGGCGCTCCCTCAGTACTGCCCCTCCGACAGTGCGGCACTCCCTCAGTACTGCCCCTCCGACAGTGCGGCGCTCCCTCAGTACTGCCCCTCCGACAGTGCGGCACTCCCTCAGTACTGCCCCTCCGACAGTGCGGCACTCCCTCAGTACTGCCCCTCCGACAGTGCGGCGCTCCCTCAGTACTGCCCCTCCGACAGTGCGGCGCTCCCTCAGTACTGCCCCTCCGACAGTGCGGCACTCCCTCAGTACTGCCCCTCCGACAGTGCGGCGCTCCCTCAGTACTGCCCCTCCGACAGTGCAGCACTCCCTCAGTTCAGCCCTTCCGATTGTGCGTCACTCCCTCATAATGCCCCTCCGACAGTGCGGCGCTCCCTCAGAACTGCCCCTCCGACACTGCGGCGCTCCCTCAGTCAGTCCCTCCGCCAGTGCGGCGCTCCCTCAGTACTGCCCCTCCGACAATGCGGCGCTCCCTCAGTCAGTCCCTCCGCCAGTGCGGCGCTACCTCAGTACTGCCCCTCCAACAGTGCGGCACTCCCTCAGTACTGCCCCTCCAACAGTGCAGCACTCCCTCAGTACTGCCCCTCCGACAGTGCAGCACTCCCTCAGTACTGCCCCTCCGACAGTGCGGCCCTGCCTCAGTACTGCCCCTCCGACAGTGCGGCACTCCCTCAGTATTGCCCCTCCGACAGTGCGGCACTCCCTCAGTACTGCAGTTCCGACAGTGCGGCGCTCCCTCAGTTCAGCCCCTCCGATTGTGTGTCACTCCCTCATAATGCCCCTCCGACAGTGCGGCGCTCCCTCAGTACTGCCCCTGTCCCTCAGTTCTGCCCCTCCGAAAGTGCGGCGCTCCCTCAGTACTGCCCCTCCGACAGTGCGGCACTCCCTCAGTACTGCCCCTCCGACAGTGCGGCGCTCCCTCAGTACTGCCCCTCCGACAGTGCGGCACTCCCTCAGTACTGCCCCTCCGACAGTGCGGCTCTCCCTCAGTACTGCCCCTCCGACAGTGCGGCGCTCCCTCAGTACTGCCCCTCCGACAGTGCGGCACTCCCTCAATACTGTCCCTCCGACAGTGCGGCGCTCCCTCAGTACTGCCCCTCCGACAGTGCAGCACTCCCTCAGTTCAGCCCTTCCGATTGTGCGTCACTCCCTCATAATGCCCCTCCGACAGTGCGGCGCTCCCTCAGAACTGCCCCTCCGACACTGCGGCGCTCCCTCAGTCAGTCCCTCCGCCAGTGCGGCGCTCCCTCAGTACTGCCCCTCCGACAATGCGGCGCTCCCTCAGTCAGTCCCTCCGCCAGTGCGGCGCTACCTCAGTACTGCCCCTCCAACAGTGCGGCACTCCCTCAGTACTGCCCCTCCAACAGTGCGGCACTCCCTCAGTACTGCCCCTCCGACAGTGCAGCACTCCCTCAGTACTGCCCCTCCGACAGTGCGGACCTGCCTCAGTACTGCCCCTCCGACAGTGCGGCACTCCCTCAGTAGTGCCCCTCCGACAGTGCGGCACTCCCTCAGTACTGCAGTTCCGACAGTGCGGCGCTCCCTCAGTTCAGCCCCTCCGATTGTGTGTTACTCCCTCATAATGCCCCTCCGACAGTGCGGCGCTCCCTCAGTACTGCCCCTGTCCCTCAGTTCTGCCCCTCCGAAAGTGCGGCGCTCCCTCAGTACTGCCCCTCCGACAGTGCGGCACTCCCTCAGTACTGCCCCTCCGACAGTGCGGCGCTCCCTCAGTACTGCCCCTCCGACAGTGCAGCACTCCCTCAGTTCAGCCCTTCCGATTGTGCGTCACTCCCTCATAATGCCCCTCCGACAGTGCGGCGCTCCCTCAGAACTGCCCCTCCGACACTGCGGCGCTCCCTCAGTCAGTCCCTCCGCCAGTGCGGCGCTCCCTCAGTACTGCCCCTCCGACAATGCGGTGCTCCCTCAGTCAGTCCCTCCGCCAGTGCGGCGCTACCTCAGTACTGCCCCTCCAACAGTGCGGCACTCCCTCAGTACTGCCCCTCCGACAGTGCAGCACTCCCTCAGTACTGCCCCTCCGACAGTGCAGCACTCCCTCAGTACTGCCCCTCCGACAGTGCGGCCCTGCCTCAGTACTGCCCCTCCGACAGTGCGGCACTCCCTCAGTATTGCCCCTCCGACAGTGCGGCACTCCCTCAGTACTGCAGTTCCGACAGTGCGGCGCTCCCTCAGTTCAGCCCCTCCGATTGTGTGTCACTCCCTCATAATGCCCCTCCGACAGTGCGGCGCTCCCTCAGTACTGCCCCTGTCCCTCAGTTCTGCCCCTCCGAAAGTGCGGCGCTCCCTCAGTACTGCCCCTCCGACAGTGCGGCACTCCCTCAGTACTGCCCCTCCGACAGTGCGGCGCTCCCTCAGTACTGCCCCTCCGACAGTGCGGCACTCCCTCAGTACTGCCCCTCCGACAGTGCGGCGCTCCCTCAGTACTGCCCCTCCGACAGTGCGGCACTCCCTCAATACTGTCCCTCCGACAGTGCGGCGCTCCCTCAGTACTGCCCCTCCGACAGTGCAGCACTCCCTCAGTTCAGCCCTTCCGATTGTGCGTCACTCCCTCATAATGCCCCTCCGACAGTGCGGCGCTCCCTCAGAACTGCCCCTCCGACACTGCGGCGCTCCCTCAGTCAGTCCCTCCGCCAGTGCGGCGCTCCCTCAGTACTGCCCCTCCGACAATGCGGCGCTCCCTCAGTCAGTCCCTCCGCCAGTGCGGCGCTACCTCAGTACTGCCCCTCCAACAGTGCGGCACTCCCTCAGTACTGCCCCTCCAACAGTGCAGCACTCCCTCAGTACTGCCCCTCCGAATGTGCGGCACTCCCTCAGTACTGCCCCTCCGACAGTGCGGCCCTCCCTCAGTACTGCCCCTCCGACAGTGCGGCACTCCCTCAGTATTGCCCCTCCGACAGTACGGCGCTCCCTCAGTATTGCCCCTCCGACAGTACGGCGCTCCCTCAGTACTGCCCCTCCGACAGTGCGGCACTCCCTCAGTCAGTCCCTCCGATAGTGCGGCGCTCCCTCAGTACTGCCCCTCCGACAGTGCGGCCCTGCCTCAGTACTGCCCCTCCGACAGTGCGGCACTCCCTCAGTATTGCCCCTCCGACAGTGCGGCACTCCCTCAGTATTGCCCCTCCGGCAGTGCGGCCCTCCCTCAGTACTGCCCCTCCGACAGTGCGGCACTCCCTCAGTACTGCCCCTCCAACAGTGCGGCACTCCCTCAGTACTGCCCCTCCAACAGTGCAGCACTCCCTCAGTACTGCCCCTCCGACAGTGCGGCACTCCATCAGTTCTGCCCCTCCGACAGTGCGGCGCTCCCTCAATTCAGCCCCTCCGATTGTGCGTCACTCCCTCATAATGCCCCTCCGACAGTGCGGCACTCCTTCAGTACTGCCCCTCCGACAGTGCGGCACTCCCTCAGTACTGCCCCTCCGACAGTGCGGCGCTCCCTCAGTACTGCCCCTCCGACAGTGCGGCACTCCCTCAGTACTGCCCCTCCGACAGTGCGGCGCTCCCTCAGTACTGCCCCTCCGACAGTGCGGCACTCCCTCAGTACTGCCCCTCCGACAGTGCGGCTCTCCCTCAGTACTGCCCCTCCGACAGTGCAGCACTCCCTCAGTTCAGCCCTTCCGATTGTGCGTCACTCCCTCATAATGCCCCTCCGACAGTGCGGCGCTCCCTCAGAACTGCCCCTCCGACACTGCGGCGCTCCCTCAGTCAGTCCCTCCGCCAGTGCGGCGCTCCCTCAGTACTGCCCCTCCGACAATGCGGCGCTCCCTCAGTCAGTCCCTCCGCCAGTGCGGCGCTACCTCAGTACTGCCCCTCCAACAGTGCGGCACTCCCTCAGTACTGCCCCTCCAACAGTGCAGCACTCCCTCAGTACTGCCCCTCCGACAGTGCAGCACTCCCTCAGTACTGCCCCTCCGACAGTGCGGCCCTGCCTCAGTACTGCCCCTCCGACAGTGCGGCACTCCCTCAGTATTGCCCCTCCGACAGTGCGGCACTCCCTCAGTACTGCAGTTCCGACATTGCGGCGCTCCCTCAGTTCAGCCCCTCCGATTGTGTGTCACTCCCTCATAATGCCCCTCCGACAGTGCGGCGCTCCCTCAGTACTGCCCCTGTCCCTCAGTTCTGCCCCTCCGAAAGTGCGGCGCTCCCTCAGTACTGCCCCTCCGACAGTGCGGCACTCCCTCAGTACTGCCCCTCCGACAGTGCGGCGCTCCCTCAGTACTGCCCCTCCGACAGTGCGGCACTCCCTCAGTACTGCCCCTCCGACAGTGCGGCACTCCCTCAGTACTGCCCCTCCGACAGTGCGGCGCTCCCTCAGTACTGCCCCTCCGACAGTGCGGCGCTCCCTCAGTACTGCCCCTCCGACAGTGCGGCACTCCCTCAGTACTGCCCCTCCGACAGTGCGGCGCTCCCTCAGTACTGCCCCTCCGACAGTGCAGCACTCCCTCAGTTCAGCCCTTCCGATTGTGCGTCACTCCCTCATAATGCCCCTCCGACAGTGCGGCGCTCCCTCAGAACTGCCCCTCCGACACTGCGGCGCTCCCTCAGTCAGTCCCTCCGCCAGTGCGGCGCTCCCTCAGTACTGCCCCTCCGACAATGCGGCGCTCCCTCAGTCAGTCCCTCCGCCAGTGCGGCGCTACCTCAGTACTGCCCCTCCAACAGTGCGGCACTCCCTCAGTACTGCCCCTCCAACAGTGCAGCACTCCCTCAGTACTGCCCCTCCGACAGTGCAGCACTCCCTCAGTACTGCCCCTCCGACAGTGCGGCCCTGCCTCAGTACTGCCCCTCCGACAGTGCGGCACTCCCTCAGTATTGCCCCTCCGACAGTGCGGCACTCCCTCAGTACTGCAGTTCCGACAGTGCGGCGCTCCCTCAGTTCAGCCCCTCCGATTGTGTGTCACTCCCTCATAATGCCCCTCCGACAGTGCGGCGCTCCCTCAGTACTGCCCCTGTCCCTCAGTTCTGCCCCTCCGAAAGTGCGGCGCTCCCTCAGTACTGCCCCTCCGACAGTGCGGCACTCCCTCAGTACTGCCCCTCCGACAGTGCGGCGCTCCCTCAGTACTGCCCCTCCGACAGTGCGGCACTCCCTCAGTACTGCCCCTCCGACAGTGCGGCTCTCCCTCAGTACTGCCCCTCCGACAGTGCGGCGCTCCCTCAGTACTGCCCCTCCGACAGTGCGGCACTCCCTCAATACTGTCCCTCCGACAGTGCGGCGCTCCCTCAGTACTGCCCCTCCGACAGTGCAGCACTCCCTCAGTTCAGCCCTTCCGATTGTGCGTCACTCCCTCATAATGCCCCTCCGACAGTGCGGCGCTCCCTCAGAACTGCCCCTCCCACACTGCGGCGCTCCCTCAGTCAGTCCCTCCGCCAGTGCGGCGCTCCCTCAGTACTGCCCCTCCGACAATGCGGCGCTCCCTCAGTCAGTCCCTCCGCCAGTGCGGCGCTACCTCAGTACTGCCCCTCCAACAGTGCGGCACTCCCTCAGTACTGCCCCTCCAACAGTGCAGCACTCCCTCAGTACTGCCCCTCCGACAGTGCGGCACTCCCTCAGTACTGCCCCTCCGACAGTGCGGCCCTCCCTCAGTACTGCCCCTCCGACAGTGCGGCACTCCCTCAGTATTGCCCCTCCGACAGTACGGCGCTCCCTCAGTACTGCCCCTCCGACAGTGCGGCACTCCCTCAGTCAGTCCCTCCGATAGTGCGGCGCTCCCTCAGTACTGCCCTTCCGACAGTGCGGCGCTCTCTCAGTTCAGCCCCTCCGATTGTGCGTCACTCCCTCATAATGCCCCTCCGACAGTGCGGCGCTCCCTCAGTACTGCCCCTCCGACAGCGCGGCACTCCCTCAGTACTGCCCCTCCGACAGCGCGGCGCTCCCTCAGTACTGCCCCTCCGACAGTGCGGCTCTCCCTCAGTACTGCCCCTCCGACAGCGCGGCGCTCCCTCAGTACTGCCCCTCCGACAGTGCGGCACTCCCTCAGTACTGCCCCTCCGACAGTGCGGCACTCCCTCAGTACTGCCCCTCCGACAGTGCGGCGCTCCCTCAGTACTGCCGCTCCGACAGTGCGGCACTCCCTCAGTACTGCCCCTCCGACAGTGCGGCGCTCCCTCAGTACTGCCCCTCCGACAGTGCGGCACTCCCTCAGTACTGCCCCTCCGACAGTGCGGCGCTCCCTCAGTACTGCCCCTCCGACAGTGCAGCACTCCCTCAGTTCAGCCCTTCCGATTGTGCGTCACTCCCTCATAATGCCCCTCCGACAGTGCGGCGCTCCCTCAGAACTGCCCCTCCGACACTGCGGCGCTCCCTCAGTCAGTCCCTCCGCCAGTGCGGCGCTCCCTCAGTACTGCCCCTCCGACAATGCGGCGCTCCCTCAGTCAGTCCCTCCGCCAGTGCGGCGCTACCTCAGTACTGCCCCTCCAACAGTGCGGCACTCCCTCAGTACTGCCCCTCCAACAGTGCAGCACTCCCTCAGTACTGCCCCTCCGACAGTGCAGCACTCCCTCAGTACTGCCCCTCCGACAGTGCGGCCCTGCCTCAGTACTGCCCCTCCGACAGTGCGGCACTCCCTCAGTATTGCCCCTCCGACAGTGCGGCACTCCCTCAGTACTGCAGTTCCGACAGTGCGGCGCTCCCTCAGTTCAGCCCCTCCGATTGTGTGTCACTCCCTCATAATGCCCCTCCGACAGTGCGGCGCTCCCTCAGTACTGCCCCTGTCCCTCAGTTCTGCCCCTCCGAAAGTGCGGCGCTCCCTCAGTACTGCCCCTCCGACAGTGCGGCACTCCCTCAGTACTGCCCCTCCGACAGTGCGGCGCTCCCTCAGTACTGCCCCTCCGACAGTGCGGCACTCCCTCAGTACTGCCCCTCCGACAGTGCGGCTCTCCCTCAGTACTGCCCCTCCGACAGTGCGGCGCTCCCTCAGTACTGCCCCTCCGACAGTGCGGCACTCCCTCAATACTGTCCCTCCGACAGTGCGGCGCTCCCTCAGTACTGCCCCTCCGACAGTGCAGCACTCCCTCAGTTCAGCCCTTCCGATTGTGCGTCACTCCCTCATAATGCCCCTCCGACAGTGCGGCGCTCCCTCAGAACTGCCCCTCCCACACTGCGGCGCTCCCTCAGTCAGTCCCTCCGCCAGTGCGGCGCTCCCTCAGTACTGCCCCTCCGACAATGCGGCGCTCCCTCAGTCAGTCCCTCCGCCAGTGCGGCGCTACCTCAGTACTGCCCCTCCAACAGTGCGGCACTCCCTCAGTACTGCCCCTCCAACAGTGCAGCACTCCCTCAGTACTGCCCCTCCGACAGTGCGGCACTCCCTCAGTACTGCCCCTCCGACAGTGCGGCCCTCCCTCAGTACTGCCCCTCCGACAGTGCGGCACTCCCTCAGTATTGCCCCTCCGACAGTACGGCGCTCCCTCAGTACTGCCCCTCCGACAGTGCGGCACTCCCTCAGTCAGTCCCTCCGATAGTGCGGCGCTCCCTCAGTACTGCCCTTCCGACAGTGCGGCGCTCTCTCAGTTCAGCCCCTCCGATTGTGCGTCACTCCCTCATAATGCCCCTCCGACAGTGCGGCGCTCCCTCAGTACTGCCCCTCCGACAGCGCGGCACTCCCTCAGTACTGCCCCTCCGACAGCGCGGCGCTCCCTCAGTACTGCCCCTCCGACAGTGCGGCTCTCCCTCAGTACTGCCCCTCCGACAGCGCGGCGCTCCCTCAGTACTGCCCCTCCGACAGTGCGGCACTCCCTCAGTACTGCCCCTCCGACAGTGCGGCACTCCCTCAGTACTGCCCCTCCGACAGTGCGGCGCTCCCTCAGTACTGCCGCTCCGACAGTGCG
Source organism: Pristiophorus japonicus (assembly GCF_044704955.1). NCBI lineage: Eukaryota > Metazoa > Chordata > Chondrichthyes > Pristiophoridae > Pristiophorus > Pristiophorus japonicus. Next base: position 12,002 of record NW_027252715.1, read on the forward strand.
GCACTCCCTCAGTACTGCCCCTCCGACAGTGCGGCGCTCCCTCAGTACTGCCCCTCCGACAGTGCGGCACTCCCTCAGTACTGCCCCTCCGACAGTGCGGCGCTCCCTCAGTACTGCCCCTCCGACAGTGCAGCACTCCCTCAGTTCAGCCCTTCCGATTGTGCGTCACTCCCTCATAATGCCCCTCCGACAGTGCGGCGCTCCCTCAGAACTGCCCCTCCGACACTGCGGCGCTCCCTCAGTCAGTCCCTCCGCCAGTGCGGCGCTCCCTCAGTACTGCCCCTCCGACAATGCGGCGCTCCCTCAGTCAGTCCCTCCGCCAGTGCGGCGCTACCTCAGTACTGCCCCTCCAACAGTGCGGCACTCCCTCAGTACTGCCCCTCCAACAGTGCAGCACTCCCTCAGTACTGCCCCTCCGACAGTGCAGCACTCCCTCAGTACTGCCCCTCCGACAGTGCGGCCCTGCCTCAGTACTGCCCCTCCGACAGTGCGGCACTCCCTCAGTATTGCCCCTCCGACAGTGCGGCACTCCCTCAGTACTGCAGTTCCGACAGTGCGGCGCTCCCTCAGTTCAGCCCCTCCGATTGTGTGTCACTCCCTCATAATGCCCCTCCGACAGTGCGGCGCTCCCTCAGTACTGCCCCTGTCCCTCAGTTCTGCCCCTCCGAAAGTGCGGCGCTCCCTCAGTACTGCCCCTCCGACAGTGCGGCACTCCCTCAGTACTGCCCCTCTGACAGTGCGGCGCTCCCTCAGTACTGCCCCTCCGACAGTGCGGCACTCCCTCAGTACTGCCCCTCCGACAGTGCGGCGCTCCCTCAGTACTGCCCCTCCGACAGTGCGGCACTCCCTCAATACTGTCCCTCCGACAGTGCGGCGCTCCCTCAGTACTGCCCCTCCGACAGTGCAGCACTCCCTCAGTTCAGCCCTTCCGATTGTGCGTCACTCCCTCATAATGCCCCTCCGACAGTGCGGCACTCCCTCAGAACTGCCCCTCCGACACTGCGGCGCTCCCTCAGTCAGTCCCTCCGCCAGTGCGGCGCTCCCTCAGTACTGCCCCTCCGACAATGCGGCGCTCCCTCAGTCAGTCCCTCCGCCAGTGCGGCGCTACCTCAGTACTGCCCCTCCAACAGTGCGGCACTCCCTCAGTACTGCCCCTCCAACAGTGCAGCACTCCCTCAGTACTGCCCCTCCGACAGTGCGGCACTCCCTCAGTACTGCCCCTCCGACAGTGCGGCCCTCCCTCAGTACTGCCCCTCCGACAGTGCGGCACTCCCTCAGTATTGCCCCTCCGACAGTACGGCGCTCCCTCAGTACTGCCCCTCCGACAGTGCGGCACTCCCTCAGTCAGTCCCTCCGATAGTGCGGCGCTCCCTCAGTACTGCCCTTCCGACAGTGCGGCGCTCTCTCAGTTCAGCCCCTCCGATTGTGCGTCACTCCCTCATAATGCCCCTCCGACAGTGCGGCGCTCCCTCAGTACTGCCCCTCCGACAGTGCGGCGCTCCCTCAGTACTGCCCCTCCGACAGCGCGGCGCTCCCTCAGTACTGCCCCTCCGACAGTGCGGCACTCCCTCAGTACTGCCCCTCCGACAGCGCGGCTTTCCCTCAGTACTGCCCCTCCGACAGTGCGGCACTCCCTCAGTACTGCCCCTCCGACAGTGCGGCGCTCCCTCAGTACTGCCGCTCCGACAGTGCGGCACTCCCTCAGTACTGCCCCTCCGACAGTGCGGCGCTCCCTCAGTACTGCCCCTCCGACAGTGCGGCACTCCCTCAGTACTGCCCCTCCGACAGTGCGGCGCTCCCTCAGTACTGCCCCTCCGACAGTGCAGCACTCCCTCAGAACTGCCCCTCCGACACTGCGACGCTCCCTCAGTCAGTCCCTCCGCCAGTGCGGCGCTCCCTCAGTACTGCCCCTCCGACAATGCGGCGCTCCCTCAGTCAGTCCCTCCGCCAGTGCGGCGCTACCTCAGTACTGCCCCTCCAACAGTGCGGCACTCCCTCAATACTGCCCCTCCAACAGTGCAGCACTCCCTCAGTACTGCCCCTCCGACAGTGCAGCACTCCCTCAGTACTGCCCCTCCGACAGTGCGGCCCTGCCTCAGTACTGCCCCTCCGACAGTGCGGCACTCCCTCAGTATTGCCCCTCCGACAGTGCGGCACTCCCTCAGTACTGCAGTTCCGACAGTGCGGCGCTCCCTCAGTTCAGCCCCTCCGATTGTGTGTCACTCCCTCATAATGCCCCTCCGACAGTGCGGCGCTCCCTCAGTACTGCCCCTGTCCCTCAGTTCTGCCCCTCCGAAAGTGCGGCGCTCCCTCAGTACTGCCCCTCCGACAGTGCGGCACTCCCTCAGTACTGCCCCTCCGACAGTGCGGCGCTCCCTCAGTACTGCCCCTCCGACAGTGCGGCACTCCCTCAGTACTGCCCCTCCGACAGTGCGGCACTCCCTCAGTACTGCCCCTCCGACAGTGCGGCGCTCCCTCAGTACTGCCCCTCCGACAGTGCGGCACTCCCTCAATACTGTCCCTCCGACAGTGCGGCGCTCCCTCAGTACTGCCCCTCCGACAGTGCAGCACTCCCTCAGTTCAGCCCTTCCGATTGTGCGTCACTCCCTCATAATGCCCCTCCGACAGTGCGGCGCTCCCTCAGAACTGCCCCTCCGACACTGCGGCGCTCCCTCAGTCAGTCCCTCCGCCAGTGCGGCGCTCCCTCAGTACTGCCCCTCCGACAATGCGGCGCTCCCTCAGTCAGTCCCTCCGCCAGTGCGGCGCTACCTCAGTACTGCCCCTCCAACAGTGCGGCACTCCCTCAGTACTGCCCCTCCAACAGTGCAGCACTCCCTCAGTACTGCCCCTCCGACAGTGCAGCACTCCCTCAGTACTGCCCCTCCGACAGTGCGGCCCTGCCTCAGTACTGCCCCTCCGACAGTGCGGCACTCCCTCAGTATTGCCCCTCCGACAGTGCGGCACTCCCTCAGTACTGCAGTTCCGACATTGCGGCGCTCCCTCAGTTCAGCCCCTCCGATTGTGTGTCACTCCCTCATAATGCCCCTCCGACAGTGCGGCGCTCCCTCAGTACTGCCCCTGTCCCTCAGTTCTGCCCCTCCGAAAGTGCGGCGCTCCCTCAGTACTGCCCCTCCGACAGTGCGGCACTCCCTCAGTACTGCCCCTCCGACAGTGCGGCGCTCCCTCAGTACTGCCCCTCCGACAGTGCGGCACTCCCTCAGTACTGCCCCTCCGACAGTGCGGCACTCCCTCAGTACTGCCCCTCCGACAGTGCGGCGCTCCCTCAGTACTGCCCCTCCGACAGTGCGGCGCTCCCTCAGTACTGCCCCTCCGACAGTGCGGCACTCCCTCAGTACTGCCCCTCCGACAGTGCGGCGCTCCCTCAGTACTGCCCCTCCGACAGTGCAGCACTCCCTCAGTTCAGCCCTTCCGATTGTGCGTCACTCCCTCATAATGCCCCTCCGACAGTGCGGCGCTCCCTCAGAACTGCCCCTCCGACACTGCGGCGCTCCCTCAGTCAGTCCCTCCGCCAGTGCGGCGCTCCCTCAGTACTGCCCCTCCGACAATGCGGCGCTCCCTCAGTCAGTCCCTCCGCCAGTGCGGCGCTACCTCAGTACTGCCCCTCCAACAGTGCGGCACTCCCTCAGTACTGCCCCTCCAACAGTGCAGCACTCCCTCAGTACTGCCCCTCCGACAGTGCAGCACTCCCTCAGTACTGCCCCTCCGACAGTGCGGCCCTGCCTCAGTACTGCCCCTCCGACAGTGCGGCACTCCCTCAGTATTGCCCCTCCGACAGTGCGGCACTCCCTCAGTACTGCAGTTCCGACAGTGCGGCGCTCCCTCAGTTCAGCCCCTCCGATTGTGTGTCACTCCCTCATAATGCCCCTCCGACAGTGCGGCGCTCCCTCAGTACTGCCCCTGTCCCTCAGTTCTGCCCCTCCGAAAGTGCGGCGCTCCCTCAGTACTGCCCCTCCGACAGTGCGGCACTCCCTCAGTACTGCCCCTCCGACAGTGCGGCGCTCCCTCAGTACTGCCCCTCCGACAGTGCGGCACTCCCTCAGTACTGCCCCTCCGACAGTGCGGCTCTCCCTCAGTACTGCCCCTCCGACAGTGCGGCGCTCCCTCAGTACTGCCCCTCCGACAGTGCGGCACTCCCTCAATACTGCCCCTCCGACAGTGCGGCGCTCCCTCAGTACTGCCCCTCCGACAGTGCAGCACTCCCTCAGTTCAGCCCTTCCGATTGTGCGTCACTCCCTCATAATGCCCCTCCGACAGTGCGGCGCTCCCTCAGAACTGCCCCTCCCACACTGCGGCGCTCCCTCAGTCAGTCCCTCCGCCAGTGCGGCGCTCCCTCAGTACTGCCCCTCCGACAATGCGGCGCTCCCTCAGTCAGTCCCTCCGCCAGTGCGGCGCTACCTCAGTACTGCCCCTCCAACAGTGCGGCACTCCCTCAGTACTGCCCCTCCAACAGTGCAGCACTCCCTCAGTACTGCCCCTCCGACAGTGCGGCACTCCCTCAGTACTGCCCCTCCGACAGTGCGGCCCTCCCTCAGTACTGCCCCTCCGACAGTGCGGCACTCCCTCAGTATTGCCCCTCCGACAGTACGGCGCTCCCTCAGTACTGCCCCTCCGACAGTGCGGCACTCCCTCAGTCAGTCCCTCCGATAGTGCGGCGCTCCCTCAGTACTGCCCTTCCGACAGTGCGGCGCTCTCTCAGTTCAGCCCCTCCGATTGTGCGTCACTCCCTCATAATGCCCCTCCGACAGTGCGGCGCTCCCTCAGTACTGCCCCTCCGACAGTGCGGCGCTCCCTCAGTACTGCCCCTCCGACAGCGCGGCACTCCCTCAGTACTGCCCCTCCGACAGCGCGGCGCTCCCTCAGTACTGCCCCTCCGACAGTGCGGCTCTCCCTGAGTACTGCCCCTCCGACAGCGCGGCGCTCCCTCAGTACTGCCCCTCCGACAGTGCGGCACTCCCTCAGTACTGCCCCTCCGACAGTGCGGCTTTCCCTCAGTACTGCCCCTCCGACAGTGCGGCACTCCCTCAGTACTGCCCCTCCGACAGTGCGGCTCTCCCTCAGTACTGCCGCTCCGACAGTGCGGCACTCCCTCAGTACTGCCCCTCCGACAGTGCGGCGCTCCCTCAGTACTGCCCCTCCGACAGTGCGGCACTCCCTCAGTACTGCCCCTCCGACAGTGCGGCGCTCCCTCAGTACTGCCCCTCCGACAGTGCAGCACTCCCTCAGTTCAGCCCTTCCGATTGTGCGTCACTCCCTCATAATGCCCCTCCGACAGTGCGGCGCTCCCTCAGAACTGCCCCTCCGACACTGCGGCGCTCCCTCAGTCAGTCCCTCCGCCAGTGCGGCGCTCCCTCAGTACTGCCCCTCCGACAATGCGGCGCTCCCTCAGTCAGTCCCTCCGCCAGTGCGGCGCTACCTCAGTACTGCCCCTCCAACAGTGCGGCACTCCCTCAGTACTGCCCCTCCAACAGTGCAGCACTCCCTCAGTACTGCCCCTCCGACAGTGCAGCACTCCCTCAGTACTGCCCCTCCGACAGTGCGGCCCTGCCTCAGTACTGCCCCTCCGACAGTGCGGCACTCCCTCAGTATTGCCCCTCCGACAGTGCGGCACTCCCTCAGTACTGCAGTTCCGACAGTGCGGCGCTCCCTCAGTTCAGCCCCTCCGATTGTGTGTCACTCCCTCATAATGCCCCTCCGACAGTGCGGCGCTCCCTCAGTACTGCCCCTTTCCCTCAGTTCTGCCCCTCCGAAAGTGCGGCGCTCCCTCAGTACTGCCCCTCCGACAGTGCGGCACTCCCTCAGTACTGCCCCTCTGACAGTGCGGCGCTCCCTCAGTACTGCCCCTCCGACAGTGCGGCACTCCCTCAGTACTGCCCCTCCGACAGTGCGGCGCTCCCTCAGTACTGCCCCTCCGACAGTGCGGCACTCCCTCAATACTGTCCCTCCGACAGTGCGGCGCTCCCTCAGTACTGCCCCTCCGACAGTGCAGCACTCCCTCAGTTCAGCCCTTCCGATTGTGCGTCACTCCCTCATAATGCCCCTCCGACAGTGCGGCACTCCCTCAGAACTGCCCCTCCGACACTGCGGCGCTCCCTCAGTCAGTCCCTCCGCTAGTGCGGCGCTCCCTCAGTACTGCCCCTCCGACAATGCGGCGCTCCCTCAGTCAGTCCCTCCGCCAGTGCGGCGCTACCTCAGTACTGCCCCTCCAACAGTGCGGCACTCCCTCAGTACTGCCCCTCCAACAGTGCAGCACTCCCTCAGTACTGCCCCTCCGACAGTGCGGCACTCCCTCAGTACTGCCCCTCCGACAGTGCGGCCCTCCCTCAGTACTGCCCCTCCGACAGTGCGGCACTCCCTCAGTATTGCCCCTCCGACAGTACGGCGCTCCCTCAGTACTGCCCCTCCGACAGTGCGGCACTCCCTCAGTCAGTCCCTCCGATAGTGCGGCGCTCCCTCAGTACTGCCCTTCCGACAGTGCGGCGCTCTCTCAGTTCAGCCCCTCCGATTGTGCGTCACTCCCTCATAATGCCCCTCCGACAGTGCGGCGCTCCCTCAGTACTGCCCCTCCGACAGTGCGGCGCTCCCTCAGTACTGCCCCTCCGACAGCGCGGCGCTCCCTCAGTACTGCCCCTCTGACAGTGCGGCGCTCCCTCAGTCAGTCCCTCCGACAGTGCGGCGCTCCCTCAGTACTGCCCCTCCGACAGTGCGGCGCTCCCTCAGTACTGCCCCTCCGACAGTGCGGCACTCCCTCAGTACTGCCCCTCCGACAGCGCGGCTTTCCCTCAGTACTGCCCCTCCGACAGTGCGGCACTCCCTCAGTACTGCCCCTCCGACAGTGCGGCGCTCCCTCAGTACTGCCGCTCCGACAGTGCGGCACTCCCTCAGTACTGCCTCTCCGACAGTGCAGCACTCCCTCAGTACTGCCCCTCCGACACTGCGACGCTCCCTCAGTCAGTCCCTCCGCCAGTGCGGCGCTCCCTCAGTACTGCCCCTCCGACAATGCGGCGCTCCCTCAGTCAGTCCCTCCGCCAGTGCGGCGCTACCTCAGTACTGCCCCTCCAACAGTGCGGCACTCCCTCAGTACTGCCCCTCCAACAGTGCAGCACTCCCTCAGTACTGCCCCTCCGACAGTGCAGCACTCCCTCAGTACTGCCCCTCCGACAGTGCGGCCCTGCCTCAGTACTGCCCCTCCGACAGTGCGGCACTCCCTCAGTATTGCCCCTCCGACAGTGCGGCACTCCCTCAGTACTGCAGTTCCGACAGTGCGGCGCTCCCTCAGTTCAGCCCCTCCGATTGTGTGTCACTCCCTCATAATGCCCCTCCGACAGTGCGGCGCTCCCTCAGTACTGCCCCTGTCCCTCAGTTCTGCCCCTCCGAAAGTGCGGCGCTCCCTCAGTTCTGCCCCTCCGAAAGTGCGGCGCTCCCTCAGTACTGCCCCTCCGACAGTGCGGCACTCCCTCAGTACTGCCCCTCCGACAGTGCGGCGCTCCCTCAGTACTGCCCCTCCGACAGTGCGGCACTCCCTCAGTACTGCCCCTCCGACAGTGCGGCTCTCCCTCAGTACTGCCCCTCCGACAGTGCGGCGCTCCCTCAGTACTGCCCCTCCGACAGTGCGGCACTCCCTCAATACTGTCCCTCCGACAGTGCGGCGCTCCCTCAGTACTGCCCCTCCGACAGTGCAGCACTCCCTCAGTTCAGCCCTTCCGATTGTGCGTCACTCCCTCATAATGCCCCTCCGACAGTGCGGCGCTCCCTCAGAACTGCCCCTCCCACACTGCGGCGCTCCCTCAGTCAGTCCCTCCGCCAGTGCGGCGCTCCCTCAGTACTGCCCCTCCGACAATGCGGCGCTCCCTCAGTCAGTCCCTCCGCCAGTGCGGCGCTACCTCAGTACTGCCCCTCCAACAGTGCGGCACTCCCTCAGTACTGCCCCTCCAACAGTGCAGCACTCCCTCAGTACTGCCCCTCCGACAGTGCGGCACTCCCTCAGTACTGCCCCTCCGACAGTGCGGCCCTCCCTCAGTACTGCCCCTCCGACAGTGCGGCACTCCCTCAGTATTGCCCCTCCGACAGTACGGCGCTCCCTCAGTACTGCCCCTCCGACAGTGCGGCACTCCCTCAGTCAGTCCCTCCGATAGTGCGGCGCTCCCTCAGTACTGCCCTTCCGACAGTGCGGCGCTCTCTCAGTTCAGCCCCTCCGATTGTGCGTCACTCCCTCATAATGCCCCTCCGACAGTGCGGCGCTCCCTCAGTACTGCCCCTCCGACAGTGCGGCGCTCCCTCAGTACTGCCCCTCCGACAGCGCGGCGCTCCCTCAGTACTGCCCCTCCGACAGTGCGGCTCTCCCTGAGTACTGCCCCTCCGACAGCGCGGCGCTCCCTCAGTACTGCCCCTCCGACAGTGCGGCACTCCCTCAGTACTGCCACTCCGACAGCGCGGCTTTCCCTCAGTACTGCCCCTCCGACAGTGCGGCACTCCCTCAGTACTGCCCCTCCGACAGTGCGGCTCTCCCTCAGTACTGCCGCTCCGACAGTGCGGCACTCCCTCAGTACTGCCCCTCCGACAGTGCGGCGCTCCCTCAGTACTGCCCCTCCGACAGTGCGGCACTCCCTCAGTACTGCCCCTCCGACAGTGCGGCACTCCCTCAGTACTGCCGCTCCGACAGTGCGGCACTCCCTCAGTACTGCCCCTCCGACAGTGCGGCGCTCCCTCAGTACTGCCCCTCCGACAGTGCAGCACTCCCTCAGTTCAGCCCTTCCGATTGTGCGTCACTCCCTCATAATGCCCCTCCGACAGTGCGGCGCTCCCTCAGAACTGCCCCTCCGACACTGCGGCGCTCCCTCAGTCAGTCCCTCCGCCAGTGCGGCGCTCCCTCAGTACTGCCCCTCCGACAATGCGGCGCTCCCTCAGTCAGTCCCTCCGCCAGTGCGGCGCTACCTCAGTACTGCCCCTCCAACAGTGCGGCACTCCCTCAGTACTGCCCCTCCAACAGTGCAGCACTCCCTCAGTACTGCCCCTCCGACAGTGCAGCACTCCCTCAGTACTGCCCCTCCGACAGTGCGGCCCTGCCTCAGTACTGCCCCTCCGACAGTGCGGCACTCCCTCAGTATTGCCCCTCCGACAGTGCGGCACTCCCTCAGTACTGCAGTTCCGACAGTGCGGCGCTCCCTCAGTTCAGCCCCTCCGATTGTGTGTCACTCCCTCATAATGCCCCTCCGACAGTGCGGCGCTCCCTCAGTACTGCCCCTGTCCCTCAGTTCTGCCCCTCCGAAAGTGCGGCGCTCCCTCAGTACTGCCCCTCCGACAGTGCGGCACTCCCTCAGTACTGCCCCTCTGACAGTGCGGCGCTCCCTCAGTACTGCCCCTCCGACAGTGCGGCACTCCCTCAGTACTGCCCCTCCGACAGTGCGGCGCTCCCTCAGTACTGCCCCTCCGACAGTGCGGCACTCCCTCAATACTGTCCCTCCGACAGTGCGGCGCTCCCTCAGTACTGCCCCTCCGACAGTGCAGCACTCCCTCAGTTCAGCCCTTCCGATTGTGCGTCACTCCCTCATAATGCCCCTCCGACAGTGCGGCACTCCCTCAGAACTGCCCCTCCGACACTGCGGCGCTCCCTCAGTCAGTCCCTCCGCTAGTGCGGCGCTCCCTCAGTACTGCCCCTCCGACAATGCGGCGCTCCCTCAGTCAGTCCCTCCGCCAGTGCGGCGCTACCTCAGTACTGCCCCTCCAACAGTGCGGCACTCCCTCAGTACTGCCCCTCCAACAGTGCAGCACTCCCTCAGTACTGCCCCTCCGACAGTGCGGCACTCCCTCAGTACTGCCCCTCCGACAGTGCGGCCCTCCCTCAGTACTGCCCCTCCGACAGTGCGGCACTCCCTCAGTATTGCC
>NW_027252716.1:0-21887 GCF_044704955.1 Pristiophorus japonicus
GTAGGGTATATATAATGAACCATAGAATGATACAACACAGAACGAGGCCATTTGGCCCATCATGCCATTTATGGCTCCCAAGAAATGTTTGAACAAGTTGGACTAACATGAAACCATTGCAAGAACCAAGAGATGTGACAGTGCTTTTGTGTTGGTGGTGAGGGCAGACTGGGTAATTTTGCGATGATGTAGTCATTTACAAATTTACCTTATTTTATTTTCGAGACTCTAATAGTGGCAACCAAATCAACAACTCCAGTAAACTCGTTGGCACTCAGTACGTCTCTGAGCTACTGAACGCTGGGCACCTCGCAAGAGCCTTCCATCCTGAGCCAGTCTGCAGTGATTTGCCTATCAACGCGGGACCAGTCCAGCAAGATAATGCGAAGAAAGTCATTGAGAAAGTGGCAAAACAGCAGGATGTGGCTGGTCAATCACTGCTGAAAAATGGTAGGAACTCATTCAGCAAACTATCCGTGAGATATGCCAGCATGTCATCGAAAACAATGAGGCGCCCAAGCACTGGAGGAGAAATATCACAGTATTGCTGCCAAAAAGGAGGCTTTATGCTTAATCACAAGCTCCAGAGGAAGCCATCTCATGTCAATCATGGTAAAAGCTTATAAGAGAACTTTTTTTAAAGGCACATTGCATTTGTCTGATTGGCCACACAGTCCTAAACACTATGAAACAGAGATATCTGTAAACTTTTTAATACCGCCTTCTCTATTCTCTGGTTTGGAAGGGAAAATCAGAGGCACCTAAAGAAAAGATAGAATTCCACTGCAATGACGCCACAATATTATTGTATTTCAGTGATAGCATCAATCGTCATTCCAAACTGCCCGATACACACACAGAGACAGGCCATTTTAATACTTTCATGTTTCACTGAAAAGAAAAGAAATACAAAATGAAGTAACTGGCTTTAAAATTATGCTGTGTGATACCAACCTATGAACGCTGCCTAAGTTTGTATTGAATTTCTTTGTTATTTTAACTGAGGTTCGAACTCAATATTTTAAACGTACTCAATATTAAAATGGCAAACTAAAAAAATGATTTCACCCAATAATATTGCACAACATAATTCCAATGACTTAGAGCCATAATATGCTAGAGCAGGGCATCTACTGGTGTCTGCTGTGAGTTAGATTTGTCACTGCATGGTTAGGTTTGTAAATGTTTTGTCCTGCAGGTTGCTGAAAGCGTGAGTTGATACCATCGCAGCGAGGGAAACAGGGCATCTGCGACCTGAGTGAACAGCACAAGCAACCGTGTACCTCCTTACCCAATCAGGTTGAAGGATTGTGAAAGTCACAGTGCAAGGACTGAGAAGGAAATGTAAATTAGAGTGGGTGGATTTAATGTCAAATCAGGTACAGAAAGAGAAATAAAAAAGAGGAGGAAAGAAAGAGTGAATTAAGAGAGAGAAAGAAAGAGAGAGAAAGGAAAAGTAAAAACATTTAAATTTAAAAATTTAAAATTTTACAATTAAAAAATCTCCAACAACAATTAAAACCTGAAGGAATAAGATTCTACACTCGTAATAGTGAATTATAGTAATCCCTCAATCAACATCACTAAACAAACAGATTATCTGGTCATTATCACATTGCTGTTTGTAGGAGCTTGCTATGTGCAAATTGGCTGCTGCATTTCCCACATTACAACAGTAAAAGTATTTCATTGGCTGTAAAGCACTTTGGGATGTCCGGTGGTCATGAAAGGTACTATATAAATGCAAGTCTTTCTTTTCTTTAAGTTTCAGTGCCAGAGTTTGATTGGCAGTCATCATCATAGGCAGTCCCTCGAAATCGAGGAAGACTTGCTTCCACTCTAAAAGTGAGTTCTTAGGTGACTGAACAGCCCGATACAGGAATTACAGTCTCTGTCACAGGTGGGACAGACAGTCGTTGAAGGAAAGGGTGGGTGGGGAGTCTGGTTTGCCACACGCTTCTTCCGCTGCCTGCGCTTGCTTTCTGCATGCTCTCGGCGACGAGACTCGAGGTGCTCAGCACCCTCCCGGATGCTGTTCCTCCACTTAGGGCGGTCTCTGGCCAGGGACTCCCAGGTGTCGGTGGGGATGTTGCATTTTATCAAGGAGGCAAATCCCCTGGGAGGACAGACGCGCCAACGTCAGTGTTCTCGATCAGGCCAACATCCCCAACATTGAAGCACTGACCACACTCGACCAGCTCCTTTGGGCGGGCCACATTGTCCGCATGCCTGACACAAGACTTCCAAAGCAAGCGCTCTGCTCGGCTCTACTACACGGAATCGAGCCCCAGGTGGCCAGAGGAAACGTTTCAAGGACACCCTCAAAGCCTCCTTGATAAAATTGATGGGCAGTAATTAAAAAAGTACTTAGACTTGAAATGTACAAGACTTAACTTTCTGTGGTGCATTTTGTTTCTTTCTACTGCGCAGATGCAGCAACTTCATGCTGTTCAATACGTTTTAATGGTGAGGCAGACAGTGACGTGACACTTTTGCAAAGCTAACAGTGGAGTGACACATCTCGGACAGCAATCTTTGGATTTCCACAATTAACCGCACACCTGCCCCTCACCTAAAGTAGCTGTAGCATTTGCACACCCTGTGAGGAGGGGTGCGGGCAGGTGGAGGGCCCCCTCGTAGGGCTGCTCCTGGGCCTGGTCAAAGTGGCCATTAACTGGTCCAGGCAGCAGACGGTCGAGGGGGTCGTTCAGCCCGACTGCCTGATTCTCTTCCGCGGCTACGTTCGAGCCAGGGTGTCCCTGGAAATGGAGCTTGCAGTGTCCACCGGTACGCTCACAGCCTTCCGCGAGAGGTGGGCACCGGACTGGAGTGCATCATCACCCCCGGGAACCGGATTTTAATTTGATTTAAGTTGCAGTAAAGTTTTATTTGGAAATTTGTGGGTTCTAATGCCCTTGCCAAGAGGGGACATTTGATTTAAGGTTCTGCTAAAGTAGTTGTAGCATTTGCACATAAATAATGGCGAGCGCCATTAGCCTCACTGGTATTTTGACGGCACATTCATGCCCATTGTATTTTAATTGAACACAAGTTTAGGAGGAAACAGTTCTATTATTTTTTTTATTCGTGGGCGTCGCTGGCAAGGCCAGCATTTATTGCCCATCCCTAATTGCCCTCGAGAAGGTGATGGTGAGCCGCCTTCTTGAACCACTGCAGTCCGTGTGGTGAAGATACTCCCACAGTGCAGTTAGGGAGGGAGTTCCAGGATTTTGACCCAGCGACGATGAAGGAACGGCGATATTTTCCAAGTCAAGATGTTGTGTAACTTGGAGGGGAACTTGCAGGTGATAGTGCTCCCATGCTCTTGCTGCCTTTGTCCTCGGTGGTAGGGGTCGCAGGTTTGGGAAGTGCTGCCGAAGAAGCCGTGGCGAGTTATTTAGTACTCCTATCTCTTGGTACAGTTCGGGCTGCCTCCCAACACTCTTTACTTGTGCCCAGTGCAAACGGATGCTGCTGTGAGCAGATCCAAACTTCATGAGCTGAAGCTGAATCTTCTGCATGTAGTGATTGGGCTGTGGCATGCCTTGGGTTAACCACAATATCCTTTTGCCTCTGCGTTACATCAGAAGTAGAAGATGATCCTCATCGTACACACCATGATCTCCTTTCAGTGAAAAAACACTGCACTGCAAGACCATAGAATATGTGTTAAATTACGAATTTGAAGTGGTTATAACAAGAGATTTCAATTTTCATTTGGACTCGGAGAAGCGGAACAGCGCGAGTAGTAAACGCAATAATAAATTTCTAAAATGTATTCGAGACAGTTTTCGAGAACAATGGGCCTGAATTTGCAATCGTAGACTTAAGTTTAATAGGAATCACTAAAAACACAAATTTCACACAACTTAAATAAAAATAAATCATTACATGGTCAAAATTAATTAAAATACCGTAATTAAACATTTAAAACAAACAAATATTTTTTCAAAAATAAATTTAAGCATTTTTCAAAGGTCCAAAATAACCTGAACTAATTTTAAAGGTATGTTTAAATTGTTAAAAAATATATATTTTAATATTTCTTTCAACCCTTAGGGCTAGAATTTCGGCAACTTTGCGACCGGGTTTTCGCCACGATTTCACCCTTCGTGGCGGGATCGGTGACCTTTTAGCGGCAGCGCTTCCGCGTATTTCCCACACAAGAGATTGGTGTGCAAAAATCAAAGCGCATGGTATTGGGGGTAATATACTGACGTGGATAGAGAACTGGTTGGCAGACAGGAAGCAGAGAGTCGGGATAAACAGGTCCTTTTCAGAATGGCAGGCAGTGACTAGTGGGGTGCCGCAGGGCTCAGAGCTGGGACCCCAGCTATTTACAATATATATTAATGATTTAGATGAAGGAATTGAGTGTAATATCTCCAAGTTTGCAGATGACACTAACCTGGGTGGCGGTGTGAGCTGTGAGGGGAACGCTAAGAGGCTGCAGGGTGACTTGGACAGGATAGGTAAGTGGGCAAATGCATGGCAGATGCAGTATGATGTGGATAAATGTGAGGTTATCCCTTTAGGGGCAAAAACACGAAGGCAGAATATAATGTGAATGGCGGCAGATTAGGAAAAGGGGAGGTGCAACGAGACCTTGGTGTCATGGTTCATCGAAGGTTGGCATACAGGTACAGCAGGCGGTGAAGAAGGCAAATGATATGCTGGCCTTCATAGCTAGGGGATTTGAGTATAGAAGCAGGGAGGTCTTACTGCAGTTGTACAGGGCCTTAGTGAGGCCTCAAGTGGAATATTGTGTTCAGTTTTGGTCTCCTAATCTGAGGAAGGATGATCTTGCTATTGAGGGAGTGCAGCGAAAGTTCACCAATTTTCCAGAGATGGCTGGACTGTCATATGAGGAGACACTGAATCAACTCATAGAAACATATAAGATTCTGACGGGACTGGACAGGTTAGATGCGGGAAGAATGTTCCCGATGTTGTGGAATCCAGAACCATAGTCTTAGGATAAGGGGTAGGCCATTTAGGACTGAGATGAGCAGAAACTTCTTCACAGAGAGTTGGTCTTACCGCAGGTGAAGGGTCCACAGCCAGCTAGGGAATGGAAGGCCAGCAGGAAGAGCAGTGCAGGGAAGGTAGTGCAAGGGTCCCCTGCGGTCATCCCCCTGTAAAACAGATACACCACTTTGAGTACTGTTGAGGGGGATGACTCATCAGGGGAGGGCAGCAGCAACCAAGTTCATGGCATCTTGGCTGGCTCTGCTGCACAGGAGGGGAGGAAAAGGTGTGGGAGAGCGATAGTGATAGGGGATTCAATTCTAAGGGGAATAGATAGGCATTTCTGTGGCCGCAACAGAGACTCCAGGATGGTATGTTGCCTCCCTGGTGCAAGGGTCAAGGATGTCTCGGAGCGGGTGCAGGACATTCTGAAAAGCAAGGGTGAACAGCCAGTTGTCGTGGTGCACATTGGTACCAACAATATAGGTAAAAAAAGGGATGAAGTCCTACGAGAAGAATTTAAGGAGCTAGGAGCTAAGTTAAAAAATAGGACCTCAAAAGTAGTAATCTCGGGATTGCTACCAGTGCCACGTGCTAGTCAGAGTAGGAATCGCAGGATAGCTCAGATGAATACGTGGCTTGAGCAGTGGTGCAGCAGGGAGGGATTCAAATTCCTGGAGCATTGGAACCGGTTCTGGGGGAGGTGGGACCCAGTACAAACTGGGCGGTCTGCACCTGCACTAGGGGGAGTGTTTGCTAGTGCTGTTGGGGAGGAGTTAAACTAATATGGCAGGGGGATGGGAACCAATGCAGGGAGACAGAGATAAACAAAATGGAGACAGAAGCAAAAGACAGAAAGGAGATGAGTAAAAGTGGAGGGCAGAGAAACCCAAACCAAAAAGGGCCACTGTACAGCAAAATTCTAAAGGGTCAAAGTGTAATAAAAAGGCAAGCCTGAAAACAATGCGAGGAGTATTCGGAACCCAGGAGAGGGCTCTGAGCTAGTTAGAGTGGGTGAAAGCTCAGATGAACAGGACCCCAAGAAAGAATGCAAAAGGCAAGAGGCAACAGAGCAGAGTAGCACTGGGGTGTGTAAACCACAAGGTGATAGGAAGGGACAATATGTATGAAGATAAAGGGGCTGCAGGAGGGGTCAAAACTAAAAATCATGGTTTAAAAACTAGTATTAAAACACTCTACCTAAACGCACGCAGCATTCAAAATAAAGTAAATGAGTTGACGGCACAAATTATTACAAATGGGTATGATTTGGTGGCCATTACAGAAACATGGTTGCAGGGTGGCCAAGGCTGGGAATTAAATATACAGGGGTATCTGACAATTCGGAAAGATAGACAAGAAGGGAAAGGAGGTGGGGTAGCTCTGTTAATAAAGGATGATATCAGGGCAGTTGTGAGAGATGATATTGGCTCTAATGAATAAAATGTTGAATCATTGTGGGTTGAGATTAGAGATAGTAAGGGGAAAAAGTCACTGGTGGGCGTAGTTTATAGGCCCCCAAATAATAACTTCACGGTGGGGCGGACAATAATCAAGGGAATAATGGAGGCATGTGAAAAAGGAACGGCAGTAACCATGAGGGATTTTAACCTACATATCGATTGGTCAAATCAAATCGCACGGGGTAGCCTTGAGGAGGAACTCATAGAATGCTTACAGGATTGTTTCTTAGAACAGTATGTTACAGAACCTACAAGGGAGCAAGCTATCTTAGATCTGGTCCTGTGTAATGAGACAGGAATAATGAACGATCTCCCAGTAAAAGATCCTCTCGGAATGAGTGATCACAGTATGGTTGAATTTGTAATACAGATTGAGGGTGAGGAAGTAGTGTCTCAAACGAGCGTACTATGCTTAACCAAAGGGGACTACAGTGGGATGAGGGCAGAGTTGGCTAAAGTAGACTGGGAACACAGACTAAACGGTGGCACAATTGAGGAACAGTGGAGGACTTTTAAGAAGCTCTTTCATAGTGCTCAACAAAAATATATTCCAGTGAAAAAGAAGGGCGGTAAGAGAAGGGATAACCAGCCGTGGATAATCAAGGAAATAAAGGAGAGTATCAAATTAAAAACCAATGCCAAGATTAGTGGGAAACTAGAAGATTGGGAAAATTTTAAACGACAGCAAAGAATGACTAAGAAAGCAATAAAGAAAGGAAAGATAGATTACGAAAGTAAACTTGCGCAAAACATAAAAACAGATAGTAACAGCTTTTACCGATATATAAAACGGAAAAGAGTGACTAAAGTAAATGTTGGTCCCTTAGAAGATGAGAAGGGGGATTTAATAATGGGAAATGTGGAAATGGCTGAGACCTTAAACAATTATTTTGCTTCGGTCTTCACAGTGGAAGACACAAAAACCATGCCAAACATTGCTGGTTACGGGAATGTGGGAAGGGAGGACCTTGAGATAATCACTATCACTTGGAGGGTAGTGCTGGACAGGCTAATGGGACTCAAGGTAGACAAGTCCCCTGGTCCTGATGAAATGCATCCCAGGGTATTAAAAGAGATGGCGGAAGTTATAGCAGAAGCATTCGCTATAATCTACCAAAATTCTCTGGACTCTGGGGAGGTACCAGCGGATTGGAAAGCAGCTAATGTAACGCCTCTGTTTAAAAAAGGGGGCAGACAAAAGGCAGGTAACTATAGGCCGGTTAGTTTAACATCTGTAGTGTGGAAAATGCTTGAAGCTATCATTAAGGAAGAAATAGCGGGACATCTAGATAGGAATAGTGCAATCAAGCAGACGCAACATGGATTCATGAAGGGGAAATCATGTTTAACTAATTTACTGGAATTCTTTGAGGATATAACGAGCATGGTGGATAGAGGTGTACCGATGGATGTGGTGTATTTAGATTTCCAAAAGGCATTCGATAAGGTGCCACACAAAAGGTTACTGCAGAAGATAAAGGTACGCGGAGTCAGAGGAAATGTATTAGCATGGATCGAGAATTGGCTGGCGAACAGAAAGCAGAGAGTCGGGATAAATGGGTCCTTTTCAGGTTGGAAATCGGTGGTTAGTGGTGTGCCACAGGGATCGGTGCTGGGACCACAACTGTTTACAATATACATAGATGACCTGGAAGAGGGGACAGAGTGTAGTGTAACAAAATTTGCAGATGACACAAAGATTAGTGGGAAAGCGGGTTGTGTAGAGGACACAGAGAGGCTGCAAAGAGATTTAGATAGGTTAAGCGAATGGGCTAAGGTTTGGCAGATGGAATACAATGACGGAAAATGTGAGGTCATCCACCTTGGGGGAAAAAAAACAGTACAAGGGAATATTATTTGAATGGGGAGAAATTACAACATGCTGTGGTGCAGAGGGACCTGGGGGATGAATCACAAAAAGTTAGTTTGCTGGTGCAGCAGGTAATCAGGAAGGCGAATGGAATGTTGGCCTTCATTACGAGAGGGATGGAATACAAAAGCAGGGAGGTCCTGCTGCAACTGTACAGGGTATTGGTGAGGCCGCACCTGGAGTACTGTGTGCAGTTTTGGTCACCTTTCTTAAGGAAGGATATACTAGCTTTGGAGGGGGTACAGAGACAATTCACTCGGCCGATTTCAGAGATGAGGGGGTTACCTTATGATGATAGATTGAGTAGACTGGGTCTTTACTCGTTGGAGTTCAGAAGGATGAGGAGTGATCTTATCGAAACATTTAAAATAATGAAAGGGATCGACGAGATAGAGGCAGAGAGGTTGTTTCCACTGGTCGGAGAGACTAGAACTAGGGGACACAGCCTCAAAATACGGGGGAGCCAATTTAAAACCGAGTTGAGAAGGAATTTCTTCTCCCAGAGGGTTGTGAATCTGTGGAATTCTCTGCCCAAGGAAGCAGTTGAGGCTAACTCATTGAATGTATTCAAGTCACAGATAGATAGATTTTTAACCAATAAGGGAATTAAAGGTTATGGGGAGCAGGCGGGTAAGTGGAGCTGAGTCCACGGCCAGATCAGCCATGATCTTTTTGAATGGCGGAGCAGGTTCGAAGGGCCGAATGGCCTACTCCTGCACCTAGTTTCTATGTTTCTATGTACCGCTGGGGAGAGGAGCGGCAATGCCCAAAATAGCGTTTGCGATCGATTTTTCGCTCTCTCGGAACCCATATTCTGCGCCCAGAATACCAACAGGGAAAAACCTGTGGTGCAACCCGTCTGCAGCCGTAAGTGTGAAGACCTGCAAAAAAGGTAAGTTAAATTTTTTATTTCTTAATTCTTTGTCAGCGATTTAGTAGGTAAGGGTTTTGTGAATGTTTTTTTGCAATTTTTTTTTGTTTTATCCCCTCCCAAGGCCTCTCTCGCAGTGCTATCAGCCCCAGACTAAAGTTGCCGAAATTCGCAGTTTGCGCCGCAAATCCTCATGCAACGCCAATTTTTACCGATGCGCAACTTAAAGGCCGAAAAGGGGGCCTAAAAACGGTAGTGTAGCGAAAACGGTAATTTTAGCGTAAAACTACCATTTTCGCTGAAAAATTAAATTCTAGCCCTTATGCTGGTAAAAAAAAAAGGCCCTATGTCTGCATTCTGGGGATGAGGGGGTTGACTTATGAGGAAAGGTTGAGTAGGTTGGGCCTCTACTCATTGGAATTCAGAAGAATGAGAGGTGATCTTATCGAAAAGTATAAGATTATGAGGGGTCTTGACAAGGTGGATGCAGAGAGGATGTTTCCACTGATGGGGGAGACCAGAACTGGAGGGCGTAATCTTAGAATAAGGGGCCACCCATTTAAAACTGAGATGAGGAGAAATTTCTTCTCTCAGAGGGTTGTAAATCTGAGAAATTCGCTGCCTCAGAGAGCTGTGGAAGCTGGGATATTGAATAAATTTAAGACAGAAATAGACAGTTTCTTAACCGATAAGGAGATAAGGGGTTATGGGGAGCGGGCGGGGCAGTGGAGCTGAGTCAGCCATGATCGTATTAAATGGCGGAGCAGGTTCGAGGGGCTGTATGGCCTACTCCTGCTCCTATTTCTTATGTTTTTATTGTTAAGTTCAGAATAACTCCATGAGACTGTGTTGTGAGCTCAAACCATTGTGACCTTGGTCTCTTTAATCTAACTCCAAAGTGAGGCAGCAGATTGGTGGATTGCCTTTTATACCTGCTTGCCCCGGGGTGCACAGGTGACCCTTAGGTCTCCCACGGGTGTGCCCCCTAGTGGCAAATCTTACACATTGATGAGGTTAGCATACATAACATCACTTCAAAAGTCTTATGTACAAGTTATTTACAGGTTGAGGCGATCTGACGCTCTGCGTTCCCGGGTCGATCGCCTGTGTTGAAGTCCTGGTATGGGTGAGTCGGTCGGATCATTGCTGCACGGCAACGCAGCTGGTCTGATCGGACTGTCGGGCATGGTGGGTTCATCCTCGTGGTTGACAGCGAGGGTGATTGCTGGTTGGGTGTGGGTTGGTGGATCATAGATGGTAAAGTCTTCTTCAAACTATTCTTGGTTGTCAGAGAATCGCAGTTTGGTCTGATCCAAGTGCTTTCTGCACATTTGCCCATTCAACGATTTAACAACAAACACTCTATTCCCCTCCTTGACTAAAACAGTGCCAGCAATCCATTTGGGATCATGACCATAATTGAAAACAAACGCCGGATCATTAACCTCAATGTCACGCGATACCGCTGCGTGATCGTGGTACACGTTATGCCGGTGCCGCCGGGTTTCTACGTGTTCATTGATATCAGGGTGGACTAAGGAGAGCCTGGTTTTGAGTGCTCTCTTCATTAACAATTCTGCAGGGTGCGAGTGGGGGCGCGTGCGGTAGCTGAGCAGGACCCAAGATAACCGGGTCTGCAAGGAGCCGTCCGTTACGCATTTCAAGCTCTGCTTGATGGTTTGGACTGCCTGTTCCACTTGACCATTGGATGCAGGTTTAAATGGGGCAGACCTGACATGCTTAATGGCATTGCGGGTCATGAACTCGCTGAATTCCGAGCTGGTGAAACACGGTCCATTGTCACTAAAAGGACATCGGGCAAACCATGGGTGGCGAACATGGCCCTGAAGCTTTCAACGGTGGCAGTGGACGTACATGATGACATTATTATACATTCAATCCATTTAGAGTAAGTGTCCACTGCTACTAGAAACATCTTTCCCAGAAAAGGGCCAGTGAAATCTACGTGGACCCTGGACCACGGTTTGGAGGGCCATGACCACAGGCTCAGAGGGGCCTCCCTGGGAGCGTTGCTCAACTGTGAGCAAGTGTTACATTGGTGTACGCATGACTCCAATTCGGAGTCAATGCCGGGCCACCAAACGTGCGACCTGGCGATAGCCTTCATCATGACTATGCCTGGGTGGGTACTGTGTAGGTCGCGTATAAACATTTCCCTGCCTTTTTTTGGCAAAACCACGCGATTCCCCCATAGGAGATAATCCCATTGGATGGACAATTCACCCTTATGTCGGTGGAACGGCTTAATTTCATCTTGCATTTCCCCGGGAACCGTCAATCAGCTCCCATTTAGGATGCAGCTTTTTACTAGTGATAACAGGGGGTCTTGGCTGGTTCAGGTCCTGATCTGGCGAGCCGTGATGGGTGACCCCTCGCTCTCAACAGCATCCATTACCAGAAGTAAGTCTGCGGGTTGCACCATTTCCAACCCGACGGTGGGTAATGGCAGCCGACTGAAGGTATCAGCGCAGTTCTCTGTGCCTGGTCTGTGGCGGATTACATAGACATATGCCGACAATGTTAGTGCCCATCTTTGGATGCGGGACGAAGCATTGGTGTTAATATCTTTGCTTTCTGAGAGCAGTGACGTAAGCGGTTTGTGGTCGGTTCGAGCTCGAACTGGAGACTAAATAGATATTGGTGCATTTCCTTAATCCCGTATGCACAAGCCAACGTTTCTTTCTCAACCATGCTGTCGGCTCTTTCAGCCTTGGATAAACTTCTGGACACATATGCAACCGGTTGCAGTTTGCCTGACACATTTGCTTGCTGTAACACATAACCGACCCCGTACGATGACGCATCACAAGCTAGTAGTAAACGTTTACATGGGTCATAATTTACAAGTAACGTGTTGGAGCATAGCAGGTTTCTCGCCTTATAAAAGGCCGTCTCTTGAGATTTACCCCAAACCCAGTCGTCACTCTTGCATAGCAATAAATGCAAAGGTTCCAGCAAAGTGTTCAACCCCGGTTGTAAGTGACCAAAATAGTTGAGGAGTCCCAAGAACGAACACAGCTCCATCACATTCTATGGTCTGGGTGCATTCTTGATGGCCTCTGTCTTGGAGTCCGTGGGTCTGATGCCGTCTGCCGCAATCTTTCTCCCCAGAAAGTCGAATTCTGGTGCCAGGAAAACACACTTGGAGTATTTCAGCCTGAATCCCAATCTGTCCAGTCGCTTTAGAACCTCTTCCAGGTTGTGCAAGTGTTCAGTGGTGTTGCAACCAGTGATCAAGATGTCGTCTTGGAACACCATGGTGCAGGAACCAATTTCAACAGACTCTCCATGTTCCTCTGGAAGATGGCCACAGCCGAGCGAATCCCAAAGGGGTACCTGTGGTACATGAACAGTCCTTTGTGCGTGTTGATGCACGTCAATTTCTTTGACGGTTCAGCCAGCTCCTGTGTCATGTAAGCAGAGGTTAGATCTAGCTTGGTGAATGACTTTCCCCCTGCTAGCGTTGCGAATAGGTCCTCCGCTTTGGGCAGCGGGTACTGGTCCTGTAACGAGACTCGGTTGATCGTTACCTTGTAGTCCCCGCAGATTCTGACTGTCCCATCACTCTTTAACACCGGCACGATTGGACTGGCCCACTCGTTGAACTCGACTGGTGATATGATTTCCTCTCGTTGAAGTCTGTCCAGCTCGATCTCGACTTTTTCTCGCATCATATATGGGACTGCTCGGGCCTTGTGATGGATGGGCGGTGCCCCAGGAACAAGATGGATCTGCACCTTGGCGCCTGTGAAGTTGCCGATGCCTGGCTCAAGTAATGCCGGGAATTTGTTTAGCATCTGGGCACACAGGGCGTCATCCACCAAGGAGAATGCTTTGATGTCGTCCCAGTTCCACCGGACCTTGCCTAGCCAGCTCCTGTCGAACAGTGTAGAAACATAGAAACATAGAAAATAGGTGCAGGAGTAGGCCATTCGGCCCTTCTAGCCTGCACCGCCATTCAATGAGTTCATGGCTGAACATTCAACTTCAGTACCCCATTCCTGCTTTCTCACCATACCCCTTGATCCCCCTAGCAGTAAGGACCTCATCTAACTCCTTTTTGAATATATTTAGTGAATTGGCCTCAACAACTTTCTGTGGTAGAGAATTCCACAGGTTCACCACTCTCTGGGTGAAGAAGTTCCTCCGCATCTCGGTCCTAAATGGCTTACCCCTTATCCTTAGACTGTGACCCCTGGTTCTGGACTTCTCCAACATTGGGAACATTCTTCCTGCATCTAACCTGTCTAACCCCGTCAGAATTTTATATGTTTCTATGAGGTCCCCTCTCATTCTTCTGAACTCCAGTGAATACAAGCCCAGTTGATCCAGTCTTTCTTGATAGGTCAGTCCCGCCATCCCGGGAATCAGTCTGGTGAACCTTCGCTGCACTCCCTCAATAGCAAGAATGTCCTTCCTCAGGTTAGGAGACCAAAACTGTACACAATACTCCAGGTGTGGCCTCACCAATGCCCTGTACAACTGTAGCAACACCTCCCTGCCCCTGTAGGGCCATCACCTGGTACAATCCACAGTGGTAAATCATGCACCATTCCGTCGTACGATACTTTCACTGCCGCACTGCCGATAACAGGTATGAGTTCTTTGGTGTAAGTGCGCAGCGTAGTGTGAATCGGGCTCAGTTTTGGCCTCCGTGCCTTGTTACTCCACAGTTTCTCAAAAGCCTTCTGGCTCATGATTGATTGACTCACCCCCATGGAGACTGGAATGCCGTTAAATCTAACTTTTAACATTATTGGAGGACTTTTGGTGCTAAGGTGTGTATCCCATACACTTCCTCTTCATCCTCAGGTTGAGTTGCCTCTCCTGCTCGTTCAGCATGATCCGTGCTGGATCGGTTGTCCTCTGCTGACTCTGCCACGTAATGAGTCGGAGGCCATTTGCACATTTGCTGGAGGTGCCCCATTGTTCCATAGCCCTTGCACACATAGTGCTTGAATCGACATTGATGGGCTCTATGACTGCCCCCGCAGTGCCAGCATGGTGTTAATGGACACGCATTCACACCCCACAGCAGTCTCTGGTCACCCTAGGCCTGGCCTCTGCGGTCGTGTAGGCCCTACCATGTACTGTACTGCCTGCTGAAGGCAGTATTTTATGCACAGTACTTGCCGGCGAGCTTCGATGCTGTTAAGATATCTGTTTCGTGTTGTTGCTCGTGGATATGCAAGCCTGGGCTATCATGATGGTCTTGCTCAGATCTAGGGATTTGGCAGACAGCAGTTTGCGAAGAATGACCTCGTGGTCAATTCCAAGCACGAAAATGTCCCGCAACATTTCCCCCAAAGATCCGGCAAATTCGTACTGTCCCGCAAGGCATCTTAGGTCAGCGACAAAGCTCACCACGTTCTGGCCCTCAGAGCGATGGTGCGTGTAAAAGCGATACCTGGCCATTAAGATGCTCTCCTTCGGCTTGAGGTGTTCCCAAACTAGCGTACACAGCTCTGTGTAAGTCTTGTCTGTTGGTTTGACCGGTGCCAGCAAATTTTTGACGAGGCCATATATCGAAGACCCACATACTGTGAAGAGAATCGCCCTGTGCTTGACCGCCATCTCAGCCGTATCCAGCTCATTGTCCACGAAGTACTGGTCGAGCTGCTCAACGAAGGTTTCCCAATCTTCACCCTCAACATACCTTTCAAGAATAACAACGGCAGCCATTGCCATGTGAAAGTTTGTGAACTGTAACTCGTCGCCAGTTGTTAAGTTCAGAATAATTCCACGAGACTGTGTTGTGAACTCAAACCATTGTGACCTTGGTCTCTTTAATCTAACTCCAAAGTGAGGCAGCAGAATGGTGGATTGCCTTTTATACCTGCTTGCCCCAGGGTGCATAGGTGACCCTTAGGTCTCCCACAGGTGTGCCCCCTAGTGGCAAGTCTTACACATTGGTGATGTTAGCATACATACCACTTATGTTCTTACCAGGCGTAAGAGTTTCACGGGCATTCACTGGGCAGTATTCTGTCAGCGAATGTCCATTTCCAGGGGATTTGGTGGATCTGTCGAGCTGAAACTTGACAGATCGCAAGTTCCGGGTTTTCATGCACACACAACGCACGTGGAGACCCAGAACTTGTGGGGCACTTGCGGCCACATACACATCGCGTACATGGTCACAGCCCCCGAAAAATCCAGGCCAATATGCTTTAGAACCGACAAGGGAACAGACTATACTGGATTTAGTGATAAGTAACAAACCGGTATTTGTTCACAATCTGACAGTAAGGGAGCATCTTGCAAATAGTGACCATCATATGATTGAATTTGATATTAGGTTTGAGATGGAGAAGGGTGAGTCACAAACCAAGGTTTTAAATTTAAGTATGGCAACCTTTGAAAGGATGAGAAATATATTGCCCACAGTCAACAGGGTTGAGCAGCTAATGGGTAAACCTACAGACAAACAGTCGAAGTATTCAAAGAATTATTTGGTACAATACAAAACCTGTACATACCCCTAAAAGGCAATGGCTGCACTTGTGTAGTTAATCAACCGTGGTTAATACATGAGGGAAAAGACAGTATCAAAGAAAAAGCTTACACAAATGCAAGGAAAGAGGAAAGCTAGCGGACTGGGAGCGCTATAAAAAGCAACAAAGAAAATAAGAGGTGCAAACAGGGAATATGAAAATATACTTGCAAAGGACATCAAAACTACCAGCAAAAGGTTTTTATAAATACATTAAGAAGATGAGAGTGGCAAAGAGGAATGCAGGTCCATTAAAAACTGATGCAGGCAAGACTATATATGATAAGAAATTGTCAGGCTTTTTATCCGTTTTCACGTCTGGAGCACTGCGTTCAGCTTCGGACACTGAACCTCAGCAAAGGTATACTGGTCTTGCAAGGGGTACAACACAGATTCATCAGAATGATACCGGGGCTTAATGGATTAAAACACGGCAGATTGCATAAACTTGGTTTGTATTCCCTTGAATTTAGAAGGTTATGGGATAATCTAATTGAGGTGTTTAACTTGATAAAGGGATTTGACAGGGTAGATACAAAAAAGCTATTTCCCCTGATGAGGGAATCCAAAACAAGAGGACACATTCTTAAATCCAGTACTAAGCCATTCAGGAGTGAAATCAGGAAACTGCGTTTCACACAAAGGGCAATGGAAATCGGGAACTCTTTTCCCCAAAAGGCTATGGATGCAATATCAATTGAAATTTTTTAGGCTGAGATCAATAGATTTTTGTTAGGTAAGGGTATCAAGGGATATGTAACAAAGGCAGATAAATGGAGTTGAGGTACAGATCAGCCACGATCTAATTACTTAGCGGAATAGGCTTGAAGAGCTGAAATGCCTACTCCTGTTCCTATGTTTATTAAAAAAAGCAATAAACTGAAAAGCAAGATAAAATGCAAAGTGAAATAGCAATACCGTAATTAATTCCCTCTGACTTTTAGCCGTTTTCTGAGACCAAAAGAATGTCTTATTGGGGTGGAAATTTGGTTTGCTGCGCCACCGATTAGCACTGGAGAGAGGCGGCTAATGGGCCACTAAGGACTTACCGACGGAGTGGAGCCGTGTCCTTGCCTCCCGAAAACTTTAGTTGGGTGGTGGGGGCGGGGCTAAGGAGTAGCGCTGCGCACTCTACCGCCACACACGTGATGACATCATCGAGTGTGCAATGCCCCCTTGGTGCTACGGCAGCAAAATGGATCGCCTGCTTTACTGGCAGGAGCTTTTACCGACTGGGAAAGCTGTGGGTACATCGGGGATCCCGGGGCGGTATCGTCCGGAGAACAAGGTAAGTTGCGAAGTTTAATTTATTTAAGTTCTATTTATTTATGGCAGCAGTGGGGAAGTGTGGGTGTAGGTCAATTAAATTTCACCCCCAAAAAATTCTCATTTTCAGACGCTATGATGCCGGCAGCCTAGCAGCAGAAAGTTGAGTAGGCCTCCTGTGCTACCGCTCCATTGGTGCCCGAGGACTCCTGTGCTACCGCTCCATTGGTGCCCGAGGACTCCTGTGCTACCGCTCCATTGGTGCCCGAGGACTCCTGTGCTACCGCTCCATTGGTGCCCGAGGACGACTGTGCTACCGCTCCATTGGTGCCCGAGGACTCCTGTGCTACCGCTCCATTGGTGCCCGAGGACTCCTGTGCTACCGCTCTATTGGTGCCCGAGGACTCCTGTGCTACCGCTCCATTGGTGCCCGAGGACGACTGTGCTACCGCTCCATTGGTGCCCGAGGACTCCTGTGCTACCGCTCCATTGGTGCCCGAGGACGACTGTGCTACCGCTCCATTGGTGCCCGAGGACTCCTGTGCTACCGCTCCATTGGTGCCCGAGGACGACTGTGCTACCGCTCCATTGGTGCCCGAGGACTCCTGTGCTACCGCTCCATTGGTGCCCGAGGACGACTGTGCTACCTCTCCATTGGTGCCCGAGGACTCCTGTGCTACCACTCCATTGGTGCCCGAGGACTCCTGTGCTACCGCTCCATTGGTGCCCGAGGACTCCTGTGCAACGCCTCTTTTAGCATTCCACTCTCATCTTTGGGGAAAAAACTGAATTTTGCACTTTGAGGCAGTAATTACCGCCTGGCAGTAAAACCTCCGACCAGGCGGTGTCCCCGCCTCAAAATCGGTAGTACCGAATTTTGACCACATTGTGTTTCACATGGTCTTCTTACAGTCCATCCTCACTAAGTAAGTTTCTTTGAACAAGCCCCAGATCCATTTTTTCCAGGTAGAAAGTATTGTGTTCCTAACACAGATGAGACGACACACAGGGAGGTTAAAGTAACAGTGACCTCAGTCTTTATTAAGACACTCCAGAGCGAGGAACAGGCCTTAGGGGCCGGCTTATATACAGTGCTCCCAAGGGATGCTGGGATCCCTTGGAATTTCAGGGGATGCACTCCCTGGTGGTGGAACATGGGAGTGCATGCTTTACAGATACACAACATCACTCCCCCCGCAAAGTCAAAGTGAAAACTATTTACAAGGTGAGGCGGTCAGGAGTCGTTCTTTCCCTGGTGGACCGCCTCGGGACAAATGTCTGTTCTGGTGTGTTGGCTGTGCCCTCGCTGGGCTGGCGTGTTGTTGGCCCTGCAGGGCTGCTGGGTAAGCCTGGCCTTACTGGGCTGTTGGGCATGATGGGTTCAATTTCCTGGTCCGGGGTGGTGTCATTGATCCTTTGGGTGTGTGTTGTGGGCTCGAAAAAGGTGGTGTCTGCTGTGGGTTGTTCAGGGCAGTCTGTGAACTGCAGCCTCATTTGGTCCAGGTGCTTTCTGCAAATTTGTCCAATGTCTAGTTTGACTACAAACACCCTACTCCCTTCTTTAGCTATCACCGTGCCCGCAATCCACTTGGGACCATGTCCATTGTTTAGCGCATACACAGGGTCTTCCAGATCAATTTCCCGTGACACAGTGGTGTGACCATCGTTTACATTTTGTTGCTGCCGCCTGCTCTCTACCTGATCGTGCAGGTTGGGGTGAACCAGCGAGAGTCTGGTTTTAAGTGTCCTTTTCATGAGTAGCTCAGCCGGGGGCACCCCTGTGAGCGAGTGGGGTCTCATGCGGTAGCTGAGCAGTACTCGGGACAGGCGGGTTTAGAGTGAGCCTTCTGTGACACATTTAAGGCTCTATTTGATGGTTTGTACTGCCCACTCTGCCTGCCCATTGGAGGCTGGTTTAAAGGTGATATATTTGATCCCATTGCGGGTCATGAATTCTTTAAATTAGGCACTGGTGAAACATGGCCCGTTGTTACTGACCAATATGTCAGGCAGGCCGTGGGTGGCAAACATGGCCCTCAGGCTTTCAATGGTGGTGGTGGCAGTGCTTCCCGACATTATTTCACATTCAATCCATTTTGAAAAAGCATCCACCACCACCAGGAACATTTTACCGAAAAACGGGCCCACATAGTTGACATGGATCCTCGACCATGGTCTGGAGGGCCAGAACCACAAACTTAGTTGTGCCTCTCTGGGCGCATTGCTCAACTGAGCACACACGCTGCATTGCCGTACACAGGACTTTAAGTCAGAGTCGATACTGGGCCACCACACGTGGGATCTGGCTATCGCTTTCATCATTACTATACCCAGGTGTGTGCTGTGGAGGTCCGAGATGAACGTCTCCCTGCCCTTTTTAGGTAGCACTACGCGGTTTCCCCATAACAGGCAGTCTGCCTAAATGGACAGCTCGTCCTTTTGTCGCTGGAGCGGCTTGATTAGCTCTTGCATTTCAACGGGGATGCTGGCCCAGCTCCCATGCAGTACACAGTTTTTTACTAGGGACAGCAGAGGATCGTGGCTGGTCCAAGTCCTAATCTGGCGGGCCGTGACAGATGATTTATCATTTTCAAACGTTTCCATGACCATCAACAAGTCTGCGGGCTGCGCCACCATCAACAAGTTTGCAGGCTGCGCCATTTCCACCCCCGTGGTGGGCAATGGTAGCCGACTGAGAGCATCCGCACAGTTCTTGGTGCCTGGCTTGTAGCGGATGGTATAGTCATACGCTGATAGTGCGAGTGCCCACCTTTGTATGCGGGCTGAGGCATTATTATTTATCCCCTTGATATGAGGGGCTTGTGATCAATTTCCAGCTCAAATTTGAGGCCAAACAGGTACTGATGCATTTTCTTTACCCCAAACACACACGCTAATGCCTCTTTCTCAATCATGCTGTAGGCCCTCTTGGCCTTAGACAAGCTTCTGGAGGCATAGACGACAGGTTGCAACTTCCCCGTAATGTTAGCTTGTTGTAATAAACACCCGGCTCCGTACGACGACGCGTCACATGCTAGCACAAGTCTTTTACACGGGTTATACAATACAAGCAGCTTGTTGGAGCATAAAATGTTTCTGGCTTTCTCAAAAGCAATTACTTGTTTTTTTCCCCATACCCAGTTCTCACCTTTATGCAATAACACATGTAGGGGCTCTAAGAGGGTGCTTAACACCGGTAAGAAGTTACCAAAATAGTTGAGGAGTCCCAGGAACGACCGCAGCTCCGTGATGTTCTGTGGCCTGGGCGCGTTCCTGATAGCCTCTGTCTTGGCGTCTGTGGGCCGAATGCTGTCTGCCACGATCTTTCTCCCCAAAAACTCCACTTCTGTTGCCATGAAGATGCATTCGACCTCTTCAGCCACAGCCCTACGCGATCCAATTGCTGGAGGATTTCCTCCAGGTTCTGTAGGTGCTCGACGGTGTCCCAACCCGTGACCAATACATCGTCCTGAAAGACCACCGTGTGTGCTACCGACTTGAGTAGGCTCTCCATGTTTCTCTGGAAGATTGCTGCAGCTGACTGAATTCCAAACGGGCATCTGTTGTAGATGAACATCCCTTGTGCGTGTTGATGCAGGTGAGGCCCTTCGAAGACTCCGGCAGCTCCTGCGTCATGTAGGCCGAAGTCAGGTCGAGCTTGGTGAACGTCTTGCCTCCTGCCAGCGTCGCAAATAGGTCGTCTGCCTTAGGTAGCGGGTATTGGTCCTGCAGCGAGAAACGATTAATAGTTACTTTATAATCGTCGCAAATCCTGACCGTGCCATCACTTTTGAGTACTGGAACAATCAGGCTGGCCTACTCGCTGAATTCCACTGGGGAGATGATGCCCTCGCATTGCAGCCTGTCCAGCTCAATTTCCACTCTCTCCCTCATCATGTGAGGTACCACTCGCGCCCTGTAATGAATGGGTCATGCCTCTGGGACCAAGTGGATCCGCACCTTCGCCCCGGAAAAGTTTCCAATGCCTGGCTCAAAAAGGGAAGGAAATTTGTTAAGAACCTGGGTACATGAGGCCTCATCGACATGTGATAGCGCTCGGATGTCATCCCAGTTCCAGCGGATTTTGTCCAGCCAGCTCCTTCCAAGCAGTGTGGGGCTATCGCCATGGACAATCCAGAGTGGCAGTTCGTGCACCGTGCCCTCGTAGGTGACCTTGACCATGGCACTGCCCAGGACAGTGATAAGCTCTTTGGTGTACGTTCTCAGTTTCGTGTGGATGGGGCTCACGGCTGGTCTCAGTGCCTTGTTGCACCACAGTCTCTCAAACATCTTTTTACTCATGATGGATTGGCTAGCGGCAATGTCTAGTTCCATGGATACGGGTAAGCCATTCAATTTTACAATTAGCATTATGGGTGGACATTTCGTCAAACATGTGTGCACCCCGTATACTTCAACATCTGCCTCCTCTCTCTGAGGCTCGAAATTGCTTTCATCCACCATGGACCGATCTTTTTCAGCCATGTGGAGGTTAGCAGGTTTTGCAGAGCTTGCAGCTCATCTGCAAGCTCATAGAAAACATAGAAAATAGGTGTAGGAGTAGGCCATTCGGCCCTTCTAGCCTGCACCGCCATTCAATGAATTCATGGCTGAACATGCAACTTCAGTACCCCATTCCTGCTTTCTTGCCCTACCCCTTGATCCCCTTAGTAGTAAGGACTACATCTAACTCCTTTTTGAATATATTTAGTGAATTGGCCTCAACAACTTTCTCTGGTAGAGAATTCCACAGGTTCACCACTGAAGAAGTTCCTCCTCATCTCGGTCCTAAATGGCTTACCCCTTATCCTTAGACTGTGACCCCTGGTTCTGGACTTCCCCAACATTGTGAACATTCTTCCTGCATCTAACCTGTCCAAACCCATCAGAATTTTAAAAGTTTCAATAAGGTCCCCTCTCATTCTTCTGAACTCC
>NW_027252717.1:0-12500 GCF_044704955.1 Pristiophorus japonicus
CACTCACGCACACACACTCACACACACACACACACACACACACTCTCTCTCCTCTCTCTCTCTATCACACACACACACTCTCACTCAGACACATACACACACACCACACACACACTCTCTCTCCCTCTCTCTCTCTATCACACACACACACACACACACACACACACACACATCCACTCACACACACACACACACACTCTCTCTCTCTCTATCACACACACACACACACACACACACACACATTCTCACTCACACACACACACCACACACACACACACTCTCTCTCTCTCTATCACACACACACACTCTCTCTCTCTCTCTCTATCACACACACTCACACTCACACACACACTCTCTCTCTCTCTCTATCACACACACTCACACTCACACACACACTCTCTCTCTCTCTCTCTCTATCACACACACCACACACACACACATTCTCACTCACATACACTCTCTCTCTCTCTCTATCACACACACACACACACACACACACACTCTCTCTCTCTCTATCACACACACACACACACACACTCTCTCTCTCTCTCTCTCTCTATCACACACACTCACACTCACACACACACTCTCTCTCTCTCTCTATCACACACACACACACACACACACACACATTCTCACTCACATACACTCTCTCTCTCTCTCTATCACACACACACACACACACACACACTCTCTCTCTCTCTCTCTATCACACACACACACACACACACATTCTCACTCACACACACACACACACACACTCTCTCTCTCTCTCTCTCTCTATCACACACACTCACACTCACACACACACACTCTCTCTCTCTCTATCACACACACTCTCTCTCTCTATCACACACACACTCTCTCTCTCTCTCTATCACACACACACACTCTCTCTCTCTCTCTCTCTCTCTATCACACACACACACACACACACACACTCTCTCTCTCTCTCATCACACACACACACACACACACACACACTCTCTCTCTCTCTCTATCACACACACACACACTCACACTCTCTCTCTCTCTCTCTCTATCACATACACACACACACACTCTCTCTCTCTCTATCACACACACTCACACTCACACACACACAATCTCATACAATCACACAGATCAGGCAAGAAGCAGGTTTCACACCCGCCCCCCCCACCCCCCGGCCTGTGCTGAATCAGCTGATGTCAGCCTGTGCGAAGGGGCGAGCCTGGGCCTCCTCCTCCCCCTCTGCGCTGGGAGCGTGATGCCTCACAGAGTCGAACATCTCACACAAAGTGCCCGCGAAAGATGGCCAAGCGGAGTTCAGGGGGTGGGGGCAGGGATTGGAAGCCTTTAACCCCGGCAGAAGCGGCCGCGACTTGAGACGGAAATGTGCCCACGTTTTGCTGGAAGGTTTGATCCCTTTCTCCTTCCTCAGAGATTGATAAGGACAGCGAAGAAGAGGATGGCGCTGACTACGTCAACTCATCGAATTGTGTGGTGCGACATTAACTAGACGGGTAGGTGCCAGGTGACCTGGTTAATCTCTCCATTAGTGGGGCTGTGGGGAAAGAGTGGGGTCGCTGGGGGGGGAATTCCGGGGGTGGGGAGTGGGGTTAATTGGATCGTTCTTTCACAGAGGCTGGCACGGGTTCGATGGGCTGAATGGCCTCCTCTTGTAATGTACTGTTCGAATTCTATGATTCTCTATGATATAGAACAATGGATAGCCGGGAGATTGATCAGAATGGCCCCGGGGATAGAAACCTAGAAACCGAGAAAATAGGTGCAGGAGTAGGCCATTCGGCCCTTCGAGCCTGCACCGCCATTCAATAAGATCATGGCTGATCATTCCCTCTGTACCCCTTTCCTGCTTTCTCTCCATACCCCTTGATCCCTTTAGCCGTAAGGGCCACATCTAACTCCCTTTTGAATATATTTAGTGAACTGGCCTCAACAACTTTCTGTGGTAGAAAATTCCACAGGTTCACAATTCTCTGGGTGAAGAAGTTTCTCCTCATCTCGGTCCTAAATGGCTTACCCCTTATCCTTAGACTGTGTGAGCCCTGGTTCTGGACTTCCCCAACATCGGGAACATTCTTCCTGCATCTAACCTGTCCAGTCCCGTCAGAATTTGATATGTTTCTATGAGATCCCCTCTCATTCTTCTAAACTCCAGTGAATACAGGCCCAGTCGATCCAGTCTTTCTTCATATGTCAGTCCTGCCATCCCGGGAATCAGTCTGGTGAACCTTCGCTGCACTCCGTCAATAGCAAGAATGTCCTTCCTCAGATTAGGAGACCAAAACTGAACACAATACTCAACGTGTGGTCTCACCAAGGCCCTGTACAACTGTAGCAACACCTCCCTGCTCCTATACTCAAATCCCCTCGCTATGAAGGCCAACATACCATTTGCCTTCTTAACCGCCTGCTGTACCTGCATGCCAACCTTCAATGACTGATGTACCATGACACCCAGGTCTCGTTGCACCTCCCCTTTTCCTAATCTGTCACCATTCAGATAATATTCTGCCTTCCTGTTTTTGCCCCCAAAGTGGATCACCTCACATTTATCCACATTATACTGCATCTGCCATGCATTTGCCCACTCACCTAACCTGTCCAAGTCACCCTGCAGCCTCTTAGCATCCTCCTCACAGCTCACACTGCCACCCAACTTAGTGTCGTCTGCAAACTTGGAGATATTATACTCAATTCCTTCATCTAAATCATTGATGTATATTGTAAATAGCTGGGGTCCCAGCACTGAGCCCTGTGGCACTCCACTAGTCACTGCCTGCCATTCTGAAAAAGACCCGTTTATCCCGACTCTCTGCTTCCTGTCTGCCAACCAGTTCTCTATCCACGTCAGTACATTACCCCCAATACCATGTGCTTTGATCTTGCACACCAATCTCTTGTGTGGGACCTTGTCAAAAGCCTTTTGAAAGTCCAAATACACCACATCTACTGGTTCTCCCTTGTCCACTCTACTAGTTACATCCTCAAAAAATTCCAGAAGATTTGTCAAGCATGATTTCCTTGGGAACCAGTGGATGTGGTGTATTTGGATTTCCAGAAGGCGTTTGACAAGGTGCCACATAAAAGGTTACTGCACAAGATCAAAGTTCCCGGGGTTGGGGGTAATATATTAGCATGGATAGAGGATTGACTAACTAACAGAGAACAGAGAGTCGGGATAAATGGTTCATTCTCTGGTTGGTAACCAGTAACTAGTGGTGTGCCGCAGGGATCAGTGCTGGGACCCCAACTATTTACAATCTATATTAACGACTTGGAAGAAGGGACTGAGTGTAACGTAGCCAAGTTTACTGACGATACAAAGATGGGAGGAAAAGCAATGTGTGAGGAGGACACAAAAAATCTGCAAAAGGACACAGACAGACTCAGTGAGTGGGCAAAAATTTGTCAGATGGAGTATAATGTGGGAAAGTGTGAGGTCATGCACTTTGGCAGAAAAAAATCAAAGAGCAAGTTATTATATAAATGGAGAAAGATTACAAAGTGCCGCAGTACAGCGGGACCTGGGGGTTACTTGTGTATGAAACACAAAAGGATAGTATGCAGGTACAGCAAGTGATCAGGAAGGGCCAATGGTATCTTGGCCTTTATTGCAAAGGGGGATGGAGTATAAAAGCAGGGAAGTCTTGCTCCAGTTATACAGGGTATTGGTGAGGCCACACCTGGAGTACTGCGTGCAGTTTTGGTCTCCGTATTTACGAAAGGAGATACTTGCTTTGGAGGCAGTGCAGAGAAGGTTCACTCGGTTGATTCCGGGGATGAGGGGGTTGACTTATGAGGAAAGGTTGAGGAGGTTGGGCCTCTACTCATTGGAATTCAGAAGAATGAGAGGTGATCTTATCGAAACGTATCAGATTATGAGGGGGGCTCGACAAGGTGGATGCAGAGAGGATGTTCCCACTGATGGGGGAGACTAGAACTAGAGGGCATGGTCTTAGAATAAGGGGCCGCCCATTTAAAACTGAGATGAGGAGGAATTTCTTCTCTCAGAGGGTTGTAAATCTGTAGAATTCTCTGCCCCAGAGAGCTGTGGAGGCTGGGACATTGAATATATTTAAGGACAGATTTTTGAGCGATAAGGGAGTGAAGGGTTATGGGGAGCGGGCGGGGAAGTGGAGCTGAGTCCATGATCGGATCAGCCGCGATGGTATTAAATGGCGGAGCAGGCTCGAGGGGCCGAATGGCCGGCTCCTGCTCCTATTTCTTGTGTTCTGATGGAAGCAGATTCAATGGTAACCTCCAACAGGGGAACTTGATAAATACTTGACGGGAAAATATCGTGCAGGGCTGCGGGGAATGAGCGGGGAGGGGCGTGGGGCTAATTGGATCGCTCGTTCACAGAGCGGGCACGCAAGCGATGGGCCGAAGGGCTTGCTCCGTGTGCTGCGCCGTATTATAACACCCGACACCTTCTGCGATCAATTAAGAATGTTCCCTTCCCGTTAGATGGAGCTGATGATCACGCCAACGAGAGAGAGAGAGAGAGAGAGAGAACGAGAGAGAGAGACAGAAGAGGGACGTTTGCAGACACCACGTCCGAGCGAGGACAGAGGCCCGTTGGGAAGTTCCGGAGCTGCTGACGTGACAATCTCCGGTGGTCCGGGGCAAGGGGTTGGGTCCGGGAGGAGATTTCCCAAACGGCCCACGCACACACCCCTGATCCTCTTGTGGATTCATGCCCAAACTTGTGAGACCGTTCACCCCAGAATTTCCTCGTTTGCCGTCTTCAATTTCCCCCCCTCCCCCCGTTACCCCGGGTGCGGCGTAGGGACTTGACCTCAGTACCCCTCTCACCTCCCCCCCGCGGCCTCTTCCCCCCACCCCCCCACTTAACCCACCTCTCTCCTCACCCCGTCCCCCGAAGCAGCCCGGTCTGCTTTCTCCCGCCACCAGCTGTTCGACTGTGAAAGGCCTCGTGCTTTGAGCTCCCTCCGCCCCTCCCACACTCCTTGGTTTGCAGTTGGCGGAGGAGTGGGGGGGGGGGCGGATTTGGGACATAGTAGCTCGTGAGGAGCAGGAATCGTTCCCCACCCCTCTTCCCCGCCGCCTCTCCCCCCCCCCCCCCGCAAAGCCAGGGGTGCTGAGGCCCATTTTGGTGACACCCGCCCCCAGTCCTCATCTCACCCCCTTCCCATTCCCCCTCAGCTCCCTGTCTCCCCCAGCACCTCTCTTGACCCTCCCACCCCGCGCCCCCCCCGCCCCCCACCGCCGAAGCAGCCCCGTCTGCTTTCTCCCGCCATCAGGTTGACGGCTGTTCGACTGTGAAAGGCACCGCGGGTTTGAGCTCCGTCCGCCCCGCCCAGACCCCTCGGTTTGCATTTGAGGGGGGGGGGGTCGTTTGGGGCATATTTCAGTAGCTCCTGAGGAGCAGGAATCGTTCCTCACCCCTCTTCCCCCCACCCCCTGCAAAGCCAGGGGCGCTGAGGCCCACCCCATCACTGCCAATGAGACACGCCATCTATTTTGGGAAGTCCCGGATATCCGGAGAGCCGTATTCAGGGGGAATGGCAGGGGGGCTGTTATGCTAATAGTTCGGAGGGTGGGTAAGGGGAGCGTAGGGATCTTGGGTAGCAGGGCCAAGGAAGAGGAGGTGCACCCCCCTTTTTTCCCCGGAACAATACTCCACCGACGTCCCCGTTAATCTGCCCAACCACACACGTCTCTGTTGGTCCCGCCTAACAAGGGAGGGGCTTTTATGATGTAAAGTTTTGCACGTGAATGGGTCCATGCAGCCCCTTGCTCTCCTGTGCTCTCCAGCCCATTGCCCCGCTTAGGACAAACTTGCGATTGCAATTGCGCTCCAGATGACCCTTAAAAAAATTATACCCCGATTCACCTCCTTTTCAAATGATTGTCGTTCTCAGAGAGGGTTGGACAGGGTTTGTACCAAGAAATAAATCAGTCCCTACGCCCCTCCCTATCTGTAACCTCCTCCAGCCCCTACACCCCTCCCTATCTCTGTAACCCCCTCCAGCCCCTACACCCCTCCCTATCTCTGAAACCTCCTCCAGATCTACACCCCTCCCTATCTCTGTAACCCCCTCCAGATCTACACCCCTCCCTATCTCTGTAACCCCCTCCAGATCTACACCCCTCCCTATCCGTAACCCCCTCCAGCCCCTACACCCCTCCCTATCACTGTAACCTCCTCCAGCCCCAACAGCCCTCCCTATCTCTGTAACCTCCTCCAGCCCCGACACCCCTCCCTATCTCTGTAACCTCCTCCAGCCCCGACACCCCTCCCTATCTCTGTAACCTCTTCCAGCCCCTACACCCCTCCCTATCTCTGTAACCCCCTCCTCTAGCCCCTACACCCCTCTCTATCTGTAACCCCCTCCAGCCCCTACTCCCCTCCCTATCTCTGTAACCCCCTCCAGCCCATACACCCCTCCCTATCCCTGTAACCTCCTCCAGCCCCGACACCCCTCCCTATCTCTGTAACCCCCTCCAGCCCCGACACCCCTCCCTATCACTGTAACCTCCTCCAGCCCCTACACCCCTCCCTATCACTGTAACCCCCTCCAGCCCCTACACCCCTCCCTATCACTGTACCCTCCTCCAGCCCCTATACCCCTCCCTATCTCTGTAACCTCCTCCAGATCTACACCCCTCCCTATCTCTGTAACCCCCTCCAGATCTACATCCCTCCCTATCTCTGTAACCCCCTCCAGATCGACACCCCTCCCTATCACTGTAACCCCCTCCAGCCCCTACATCCCTCCTTATCACTGTAACCTCCTCCAGCCCCGACACCCCTCCCTATTTCTGTAACCTCCTCCAGTCCCTACAACCCTCCCTCTCCGTAACCTCCTCCAGCCCCTACATCCCTCCCTATCTCTGTAACCTCCTCCAGCCCCTACACCCCTCCCTATCTCTGTAACCCCCTCCAGCCCCGACACCCCTCCCTATCTCTGTAACCCCCTCCAGCCCCTACACCCCTCCCTATCTCTGTAACCTCCTCCAGCCCCCTACACCCCTCCCTATCTCTAACCTCCTCAGCCCCACAACCCCCCCCGAGATGTCTGCACTCCTCTAATTCTGCCCTCCTGACCATCCCTGATTATAATCGCTCCACCATCGGAGGCCGTGCCTTCTGTTGCCTGGGGCCCCGAACTCTGGAACTCCCTCCCTAAACCTCTCCGCCTCTCCACCTCTCTCTCCTCCTTCGAGACGCTCCTTAAAACCTCCCTCTTTGACCCAGCTTTTGCTCACCTGTCCCTGATTTCCCCTTGTGTGGCCCGGTGTTAAATATATGACCGATCCCCGCTCCTCTGAAGCACTGTGGGAAGTTTTATCGTGTTTAAAGGCGCTAGATAAATTCACGGTGTTGCTTTTGTTGGGGAATATTCCGACGTAGGCTCTGGCTGACGTCAATCCTGAGATACTGTGTTTTGAAACCGTTTACCGTGATGTTTTCATTTTTCCTCTGCTCTTTCTGTGGGTCATAGCTCGGTCACTGAGCAAGTGTTGGTCTTCTTGGCGGGCAACGGACCAAGGGAACGATTGCTGGGCAACTCCAGAACAGTCAGAGATCCTCCTGCACATAACAGGCCCTCCCCGGCCACCTCCCCTGTCCAATTTTACCGACGACACGCTCGAGTACATCCTGTGTGGCTCAGAGACATGGACCATGTACAGTAGGTATCTCACCCCCAGCTCATGGTCCACAGGGCTGTGGTGATACCCGCCCTCCTGTGTGGCTCAGAGACATGGACCATGTACAGTAGGTATCTCACCCCCAGCTCATGGTCTACAGGGCTGTAGTGATACCCGCCCTCCTGTATGGCTCAGAGACATGGACCATGTACAGTAGGTATCTCACCCCCAGCTCATGGTCTACAGGG
This sequence comes from Pristiophorus japonicus, assembly GCF_044704955.1. Classification (NCBI taxonomy): domain Eukaryota; kingdom Metazoa; phylum Chordata; class Chondrichthyes; family Pristiophoridae; genus Pristiophorus; species Pristiophorus japonicus. Next base: position 7,875 of record NW_027252717.1, read on the forward strand.
CTGTAGTGATACCCGCCCTCCTGTGTGGCTCAGAGACACGGACCATGTACAGTAGGTATCTCACCCCCAGCTCATGGTCCACAGGGCTGTGGTGATACCCGCCCTCCTGTGTGGCTCAGAGACACGGACCATGTACAGTAGGTATCTCACCCCCAGCTCATGGTCTACAGGGCTGTGGTGATACCCGCCCTCCTGTGTGGCTCAGAGACACGGACCATGTACAGTAGACACCTCAAGTCGCTGGAGAAATACCACCAACGCTGTCTCCGCAAGATCCTGCAAATCCCCCGGGAGGACAGACGCACCAACGTTAGCGTCCTCGACCAGGCCCAACATCCCCAGCCATCGAAGCACTGACCACACTCGACCAGCTCCGCTGGGCAGGGCCACATTGTCCGCATGTCCCCCCCCCCAGACACGAGACTCCCCAAAGCGAGCGCTCTACTCGGGAACTCCTTCACGGGCAAACGGGCCAAAGGTGGGGCAGAGGAAACGTTACAAGGGACCACCCTCAAAGCCCCTCCCTGATATAAAGTGCAACATCCCCACCGACACCTGGGAGTCCCCGGGCCCAAAGACCAGTCCGCCCCTAAGTGGAGGGAGTGCATCCGGGAGGGGGCGCTGAGCACCTCGAGTCTCGTCGCCGAGAGCGCGCAGAAACCAAGCGCAGGCAGCGGAAGGAGCGTGCGGCAAACCAGTCCCACCCTCCCCTTCCCTCAACGTCTGTCTGTCCCACCTGTGACAGGGGACTGTGGTTCCCCGTATTGGGACTGTTCAGCCACTGAAGGACTCATGTTTAGAGTGGAAGCAAGTCTTCCTCGATTCTGAGGGACTGTCTATGATGCTGATGAGTACCTGCGCGAGGGAGAATGTATTTCCGACGCACATAACCATCTCCGACCCCCCACCCCCCCCCCCTTCTCCCCCTCCTTCTTGAGCAGCAGAAGCCACTTGGTGAGTCGGAGCGAAGGAAGGCCGAGGCCTGGGCCTGCAAGGTGAAAGTGACACTCCGACACACAACGCAAACCCCTTTTAATCTCCCATGTCGGTCAACCCTCAGCTCCTCGGCCACAGGAACTTGTCATTCCCGCTCCCTGCCCCACTGACCAAAGTCTTGCCAACAACAGGCTCCACCAAACGCTAGGCCCCAAGTCAGGTTTACCACAGACAGCCCTGAATTTGGTCCAAAACCAGGCTCCAGCAAAAGCTAGGCCCCAGTCTGGTTTACCACGGTGATCACGGAACTTGGTCAGAAGCAGGCTCCAGCAAAAGCTAGGCCCCAGTCTGGTTTACCACGCCAAGCCCTGAATTTGGTCCAAAACCAGGCTCCACCAAATGCTAGGCCCCAGTCTGGTTTACCACGGTGACTCCTGAGTTTGGTCAGAAGCAGGCTCCATCAAAACCCAGGCCTCAGTCAGGTTTACCACGGAGAGCCCTGAATTTGGTCCAAAACCAGGCTCCATCAAAATCCAGGCCCCAGTCAGGTTTACCGCGGAGAGCCCTGAATTTGGTCAGAAGCAGGCTCTACCAAATCCTAGGCCCCAGTCAGGTTTACCACAGAGAGCCCTGAATTTGGTCCAAAACCAGGCTCCATCAAAATCCAGGCCCCAGTCAGGTTTACCGCGGAGAGCCCTGAATTTGGCCAGAAGCAGGCTCTACCAAATCCTAGGCCCCAGTCAGGTTTACCACGGAGAGCCCTGAATTTGGTACAAAACCAGGCTCCACTAAAAGCTAGGCCTCAGTCTGGTTACCACGGTGGTCACTGAACTTGGTCAGAAGCAGGCTCCGCCAAAAGCTAGGCCGCAGTCTGGTTACCACGGTGACCGCCCAACTTGGCCGAAATCAGGCTCCACCAAAAGCTAGGCCCCAGCCAGACTTTCTCGGTGACCAGCACTTCTTATCTTCGATTACTTTGGTTGACGATTTGTATTTCTGTCTCTGGGATGTTCAGCCAAAGGAACCGTTCTTTCCTTGCCGGGTTAATGGCCTTCCTCTTAATTTATTTTGTATTTTAATTCCGCCCAGTCCGACCCAGCCCTGCTGTCATTATATTTAACCCTTGAGGGAGGGAAAGGAAGACAAAACGTTCAACTGGTGCGAAACACGCGTTGTAAATAAAGCTGTGATGTCCATTGCTTGACCCGGTCTGCCTGCTTCTTGTATCCTTCCGATATTTGCCCTCCTCCAAAGATGTCTTCTTGGCAATTATACCGGGCCCTGGTGAGACCACACCTGGAGTACTGTGCACAGTTCTGGTCTCCTGACCTAAGGAAGGATATACTTGCCACAGAGGGAGTGCAGCGAAGGTTCACCAGACTGATTCCTGGGATGGGGGGGATTGTCCTATGAGGAGAGATTGAGTAGACCGGGCCGATATCCTCTGGAGTTTAGAAGAATGAGAGGGGACCTCATTGAAACACACACAATTCTTACAGGGGCTTGACAGGGTAGATACAGGGAGGGTGTTTCCCCCCCAGGGCTGGGGAGTCAAGAACCAGGGGTCTCACAGTCTCAGGATAAGGGGTCGGCCATTTAGGACTGAGATTAGGAAAAGGGGAGTTGCAACGAGACCTGGGTGTCATGGTACATCAGTCATTGAAGGTTGGCATGCAGGTACAGCAGGCGGTGAAGAAAGCAAATGGCATGTTGGCCTTCATAGCGAGGGGATTTGAGTACAGGGGCAGGGAGGTGTTGCTCCAGTTGTACAGGCCCTTGGTGAGGCCACACCTGGAGTATTGTGTACAGTTTTGGTCTCCTAACCTGAGGAAGGACATTCTTGCTATTGAGGGAGTGCAGCGAAGGTTCACCAGACTGATTCCCGGGATGGCGGGACTGACCTATCAAGAAAGACTGGATCAACTGAGCTTGTATTCACTGGAGTTCAGAAGAATGAGAGGGGACCTCATAGAAACATTTAAAATTCTGACGGGACTGGACAGGTTAGATGCAGGAAGAATGTTCCCGATGTTGGGGAAGTCCAGAACCAGGGGACACAGTCTGAGGATAAGGGGTAAACCATTTAGGACCGAGATGAGGAGGAACTTCTTCACCCAGAGAGTGGTGAACCTGTGGAATTCTCTACCACAGAAAGTTGTTGAGGCCCATTCACTAAATATATTCAAAAAGGGAGTTAGATGTGGACCTTACTACTCGGGGGATCAAGGGGTATGGTGAGAAAGCAGGAATGGGGTACTGAAGTTGCATGTTCAGCCATGAACTCATTGAATGGCGGTGCAGGCTAGAAGGGCCGAATGGCCTACTCCTGCACCTATGTTTCTATGAGATGAGGAGAAACTTCTTCTCTCTGAGGGTTGTAACTCTGTGGAATTCGCTGCCTCAGAGAGCTGTAGAAGCCGGGACATTGAATACATTTAAGGCGGAGATAGACAGTTGCTTACCCGATAAGGGGAGCGGGCAGGGGGAAGTGGAGCTGAGTCCATGATCGGATCAGCCATGATCGTATTAAATGGCGGAGCAGGCCCGAGGGGGCCGTATGGCCAACTCCTGCTCCTATTTCTTATGTTCTTATGTTGTCTCTTCCCTGATCTCCCCCTTGTGGAGGTCGCTGGACAACTGGGCCTCCCAAAATAACACTCCCCCCCCGCCCCGCTTACAAGTATTTCAGTTGAAACGATATTCATGTGCCCCCGTATTAACAATTTAAACAAATTAACTTTTCGCTGTAAACTTCAATCAACTTCAACAGCTCTACAACTGTTTTAAGTAGAACAATAATCACGTGCCCCCTGATTAATGGGAGGGGGGGGGGCACAAAAACGGACAATTAAACCAATTAACGTTTTACAGGAAACTTGAATCAAATTAACATTCTGTTGCCGGGGGGGCGATGACGCACTCCAGTCCCTCCGGTGCCCACCTCTCGCGGAGGGCCGCGAGCGTACCGGTGGACATCGTGTGCTCCGTCTCCGGGGACACCCCCGGCTCGGACGTAACCGCGGACGAGAGGCAGGCAGTGGGGCCTGATGGCCCCACCTTGGCCGTGCCCAGGAGCAGGGCCTACGAGGGAGGCCTTCCGGCCTACCCGCTCCCCCTCCGCACAGGGTGCCCCCAAAGATCAGGAGCGCGTGGGACTGAAGTGCAGCCAGAATTTGAGGAGTGTTCCTTCCCCCGCTCTCCCCTCGAGACCCCGCTTACAGCCTCCTGGCCTGTGGGTCGAGGGATTGAGGCTGGTCTATTCCGGCTCTGTGTGTGTGTGTGAGAGGGTTGGGGGCAACAGTCCCACACCGGGTGTGAGATTAGGCTCACTCAGCACTTTACTCTGCGAGGGTTTCTCGGGGATGTGGTTGAGGGATAAATATTGCCTCAGTACTGCCCCTCGGACAGTACGGCGCTCCCTCAGTACTGCCCCTCCGACAGTGTGGCGCTCCCTCAGTACTGCCCCTCCGACAGTGCGGCGCTCCCTCAGTACTGCCCCTCCGACAGTGCGGCACTCCCTCAGTACTGCCCCTCCGACAGTGCGGCACTCCCTCAGTACTGCCCCTCCGACAGTGCGGCGCTCCCTCAGTACTGCCCCTCCGACAGTGCGGCGCTCCCTCAGTACTGCCCCTCCGACAGTGCGGCACTCCCTCAGTACTGCCCCTCCGACAGTGCGGCGCTCCCTCAGTA
>NW_027252720.1:0-21839 GCF_044704955.1 Pristiophorus japonicus
GGGCGAGAGAGAGAGAGAGAGACGTGGGGTGGCGAGAGAGAGAGAGAGAGAGAGACGTGGGGGTAGAGAAAGAGAGAGACGTGGGGGGAGAGACAGAGAGAGACGTGGGGGGAGAGAAAGAGAGAGAGAGCGACGTGGGGAGAGAGAGAGAGAGAGAGAGACGTGAGGGCGAGAGAGAGAGACATGGGAGAGAGAGAGAGAGACGTGGAGGCGACAGAGAGATTCGTGGGGGCGAGAGAGAGAGAGAGACGTGGGGGCGAGAGAGGGAGACGTGGGGGCGAGAGAGAGAGAGACGTGGAGGCGAGAGAGGGAGACGTGGGGGCGAGAGAGAGAGAGAGACGTGGAGGCGAGAGAGAGAGACGTGGGGGCGAGAGAGAGAGAGAGACGTGGGGGCGAGAGAGAGAGGGACGTGGAGGCGAGAGAGGGAGACGTGGGGGCGAGAGAGAGAGAGAGAGAGACGTGGGGGCGAGAGAGAGAGAGACGTGGGGGCGAGAGAGAGAGAGACGTGGGGGCGAGAGAGAGAGAGAGACGTGGAGGCGAGAGAGAGAGACGTGGAGGCGAGAGAGAGAGAGACGTGAGGGCGAGAGAGAGAGAGAGACGTGGAGGCGAGAGAGAGAGAGACGTGGGGGCGAGAGAGAGAGAGACGTGGGGGCGAGAGAGAGAGAGAGAGAGAGACGTGGACGCGAGAGAGAGAGAGAGAGAGAGAGATGTGGGGGTGAGAGAGAGAGAGAGAGAGACGAGGAGGCGAGAGAGAGAGAGACGTGGAGGCGAGGGAGAGAGAGAGAGAGAGAGACGTGGGGGCGAGAGAGAGAGAGAGACGTCGGGGCGAGAGAGAGAGAGACATGGAGGCGAGAGAGAGAGACGTGGGGGGGGCGAGAGAGAGAGAGAGAGAGAGACGTGGGGTGAGAGAGAGAGAGAGAGATGTGGGGGCGAGAGAGAGAGACGTGGGGGCGAGAGAGAGAGAGACGTGGGGGCGAGAGAGAGAGAGAGACGTGGGGGCAAGAGAGAGAGAGAGAGACATGGGGGCGAGAGAGAGAGAGAGAGAGAGACATGGAGGCGAGAGAGAGAGAGAGAGAGAGAGAGAGAGACGTGGGGGCGAGAGAGAGAGAGAGAGACGTAGGGTGGCGAGAGAGAGAGAGAGAGAGAGAGACGTGGGGGTAGAGAAAGAGAAAGACGTGGGGGGTGAGAAAGAGAGAGAGAGCGACGTGGGGAGAGAGAGAGAGAGAGAGAGACGTGAGGGCGAGAGAGAGAGAGACATGGGAGAGAGAGAGAGAGAGAGACGTGGAGGCGACAGAGAGATTCGTGGGGGCGAGAGAGAGAGAGAGAGAGACGTGGAGGCGAGAGAGGTAGACGTGGGGGCGAGAGAGAGAGAGAGAGAGACGTGGGGGCGAGAGAGAGATTCGTGGGGGCGAGAGAGAGAGAGAGAGAGACGTGGGGGCGAGAGAGAGAGAGACGTGGGGGCGAGAGAGAGAGAGAGAGACGTGGAGGCGAGAGAGAGAGAGAGACGTGGAGGCGAGGGAGAGAGACGTGGGCGCGAGTGAGAGAGAGAGAGAGAGAGATGTGGGGGTGAGAGAGAGAGAGAGAGAGAGACGAGGAGGCGAGAGAGAGAGAGACGTGGAGGCGAGGGAGAGAGAGAGAGAGAGACGTGGGGGCGAGAGAGAGAGAGAGAGACGTGGGGTGAGAGAGAGAGAGAGAGTCGTGGGGGCGAGAGAGAGAGAGACGTGGGGGCGAGAGAGAGAAACGTGGGGGCGAGAGAGAGAGAGAGAGAGACGTGGGGGCGAGAGAGAGAGAGAGAGAGAGACGTGGGGGCGAGAGAGAGAGAGACGTGGGGGCGGGCGAGAGAGAGAGAGAGACGTGGGGGCGAGAGAGCGAGAGAGACGTGGGGGCAAGAGAGAGAGAGAGAGAGACATGGGGGCGAGAGAGAGAGAGAGACGTGGGGGCAAGAGAGAGAGAGAGAGACATGGGGGCGAGAGAGAGAGAGAGAGAGAGAGACATGGAGGCGAGAGAGAGAGACGTGGGGTGAGAGAGAGAGAGAGAGAGATGTGGGGGCGAGAGAGAGAGATGTGGGGGCGAGAGAGAGAGACGTGGGGGCGAGAGAGAGAGAGACGTGGGGGCGAGAGAGAGAGAGAGAGACGTGGGGGCAAGAGAGAGAGAGAGAGACATGGGGGCGAGAGAGAGAGAGAGAGAGAGAGACATGGAGGCGAGAGAGAGAGAGAGAGACGTGGGGGCGAGAGAGAGAGAGACGTGGGGTGGCGAGAGAGAGAGAGAGACGTGGGGGGAGAGAGAGAGAGAGAGACGTGAGGGCGAGAGAGAGAGAGAGAGAGAGAGAGACGTGGAGGCAACAGAGAGATTCGTGGGGGCGAGAGAGAGAGAGAGAGACGTGGAGGCGAGAGAGAGAGAGAGAGATGTGGAGGCGAGAGAGAGAGAGAGAGACGTGGAGGCGAGAGAGAGAGAGAGAGACGTGGAGGCGAGAGAGAGATTCGTGGGGGCGAGAGAGAGAGACGTGGGGGCGAGAGAGAGAGAGAGAGACGAGGCGAGAGAGGGAGAGAGAGACGTGGGGGCGAGAGAGAGAGAGACGTGGAGGCGAGAGAGAGAGAGACGTGGAGGCAAGAGAGAGAGACATGGGAGAGAGAGAGAGAGAGACGTGGGGGCGAGAGAGAGAGAGAGAGACGTGGGGGCGAGAGAGAGAGACGTGGGGGCGAGAGAGAGAGAGACGTGGAGGCGAGAGAGAGAGACGTGGATGCGAGAGAGAGAGAGAGAGAGAGAGACGTGGGGGCGAGAGAGAGAGAGACGTGGGGGCGAGAGAGAGAGACGTGGAGGCGAGAGAGAGAGAGAGAGAGAGATGTGGGGGCGAGAGAGAGAGAGAGACGTGGAGGCGAGAGAGAGAGAGAGAGACGTGGGGCGAGAGAGAGAGAGAGACGTGGGGGCGAGAGAGAGAGAGAGAGATGTGGGGGCGAGAGAGAGAGAGAGAGATGTGGGGGCGAGAGAGAGAGAGAGACGTGGGGGCGAGAGAGAGAGACATCGGGGCGAGAGAGAGAGAGAGAGATGTGGGGGCGAGAGAGAGAGAGAGACGTGGAGGCGAGAGAGAGAGAGAGAGACGTGGGGGCGAGAGAGAGAGAGAGACGTGGGGGCGAGAGAGAGAGAGAGAGATGTGGGGGCGAGAGAGAGAGAGAGACGTGGAGGCGAGAGAGAGAGACGTGGGGGCGAGAGAGAGAGAGAGACGTGGGGGCGAGAGAGAGAGACATGGGGGCGAGAGAGAGAGAGAGAGATGTGGGGGCGAGAGAGAGAGAGAGACGTGGAGGCGAGAGAGAGAGACGTGGAGGCGGGAGAGAGAGAGAGACGTGGGAGAGAGAGAGAGAGAGACGTGGGGGCGAGAGAGAGAGACGTTGGGGCGAGAGAGAGAGAAGTGGAGGCGGGAGAGAGAAAAAGAGAGACGTCGGGGCGAGAGAGAGAGAGACGTGGGGGCGAGAGAGAGAGAGAGAGACATGGAGGCGAGAGAGAAATGGAGGCGGGAGAGAGAGAGAGAGAGAGACGTGGGGGCGAGAGAGAGAGAGACGTGGGAGCGAGAGAGAGAGAGAGACGTGGGGGCGAGAGAGAGAGAGAGACGTGGGGGCGAGAGAGAGAGAGCGAGAGAGAGACGTGGGGGCGAGAGAGAGAGAGACGTGGGGGCGAGAGAGAGAGAGACGTGGGGGCGAGAGAGAGAGAGAGAGACATGGAGGCGAGAGAGAGAGAGAGAGACGTGGGGGCGAGAGAGAGAGAGAGAGAGAGAGAGACATGGGGGCGAGAGAGAGAGAGACGTGGGGGCGAGAGAGAGAGAGACGTGGGGGCGAGAGAGAGAGACGTGGGGGCGAGAGAGAGAGAGAGAGACGTGGGGGCGAGAGAGAGAGAGAGAGACATGGAGGCGAGAGAGAGAGAGAGAGACGTGGGGGCGAGAGAGAGAGAGAGAGAGAGAGGGACGTGGGGGCGAGAGAGAGAGAGAGAGAGAGAGAGAGACATGGGGGCGAGAGAGAGAGAGATGTGGGGGCGAGAGAGAGAGAGAGAGATGTGGGGGCGAGAGAGAGAGAGAGACGTGGAGGCGAGAGAGAGAGACGTGGAGGCGGGAGAGAGAGACGTGGGAGAGAGAGAGAGAGAGAGAGATGTGGGGGCGAGAGAGAGAGAGAGACGTGGAGGCGGGAGAGAGAGAGAGAGATGTGGGGGCGAGAGAGAGAGACGTGGAGGCGGGAGAGAGAGAGAGACGTGGGAGAGAGAGAGAGAGAGAGAGATGTGGGGGCGAGAGAGAGAGAGAGACGTGGAGGCGGGAGAGAGAGAGAGATGTGGGGGCGAGAGAGAGAGACGTGGAGGCGGGAGAGAGAGAGAGACGTGGAGGCGGGAGAGAGAGACGTGGAGGCGGGAGAGAGAGAGAGAGATGTGGGGGCGAGAGAGAGAGAGAGACGTGGAGGCGGGAGAGAGAGAGAGAGACGTGGGGGCGAGAGAGAGAGACGTGGGGGCGAGAGAGAGAGAGAGAGATGTGGGGGCGAGAGAGAGAGACGTGGAGGCGGGAGAGAGAGAGAGAGATGTGGGGGCGAGAGAGAGAGACGTGGGGGTGAGAGAGAGAGAGAGAGATGTGGGGGCGAGAGAGAGAGACGTGGGGGCGAGAGAGAGAGACGTGGGGGCGAGAGAGAGAGAGATGTGGGGGCGAGAGAGAGAGAGAGAGAGAGAGACGTGGGGGCGAGAGAGAGAGAGAGACGTGGAGGCGAGAGAGAGAGACGTGGAGGCGGGAGAGAGAGAGAGAGATGTGGGGGCGAGAGAGAGAGACGTGGAGGCGGGAGAGAGAGAGAGAGATGTGGGGGCGAGAGAGAGAGACGTGGGGGCGAGAGAGAGAGAGAGAGATGTGGGGGCGAGAGAGAGAGAGAGACGTGGAGGCGAGAGAGAGAGACGTGGAGGCGGGAGAGAGAGAGAGACGTTGGAGAGAGAGAGAGAGAGACGTGGGGGCGAGAGAGAGAGACGTTGGGGCGAGAGAGAGAGAAGTGGGGGCGAGAGAGAGAGAGACGTGGGGGCGAGAGAGAGAGAGACGTGGGGGCGAGAGAGAGAGAGAGAGAGACGTGGGGGCGAGAGATAGACCTGGGGGCGAGAGAGAGAGAGACGTGGGGGCGAGAGAGAGAGAAACGTGAGGGTGAGAGAGAGAGAGAGAGACGTGAGGGGGTGAGAGAGAGAGACGTGGGGGGCGAGAGAGAGAGACGTGGAGTGAGAGAGAGAGAGAGAGAGATGTGGGGGCGAGAGAGAGAGACGTGGGGGCGAGAGAGAGAGAGAGACGTGGGGGCAAGAGAGAGAGAGAGAGAGAGTGACGTGGGGGCGAGAGAGAGAGAGACGTGGGGTGAGAGAGAGAGAGAGAGACGTGGGGGCGAGAGAGAGAGAGAGAGACGTGGGGGCGAGAGAGAGAGAGAGAGAGACGTGGGGGCGAGAGAGAGAGAGACGTGGGGGCGAGAGAGAGAGAGAGAGACGTGGGGGCGAGAGAGAGAGAGAGAGAGAGAGAGAGAGACGTGGGGCGAGAGAGAGAGAGACGTGGGGGCGAGAGAGAGAGAGACGTGGGGGCGAGAGAGAGAGAGAGAGAGACGTGGGGGCGAGAGAGAGAGAGAGAGAGAGAGAGACGTGGGGGCGAGAGAGAGAGAGACGTGGGGGTGAGAGAGAGAGAGAGACGTGGGGGCAAGAGAGAGAGAGAGAGACGTGGGGGGGTGAGAGAGAGAGACGTGGGGGGGTGAGAGAGAGAGACGTGGAGTGAGAGAGAGAGAGAGAGAGATGTGGGGGCGAGAGAGAGAGACGTGGGGGCAAGAGAGAGAGACGTGGGGGCGAGAGAGAGAGAGAGACGTGGGGGCAAGAGAGAGAGAGAGAGACATGGGGGCGAGAGAGAGAGAGAGAGAGAGACATGGAGGCGAGAGAGAGAGAGAGAGAGAGAGAGAGACGTGGGGGGAGAGAAAGAGAGAGAGAGCGACGTGGGGAGAGAGAGAGAGAGAGAGAGACATGGGGGCAAGAGAGAGAGAGACGGGGGAGAGAGAGAGAGAGAGAGAGCGACGTGGGGGAGAGAGAGAGAGAGACATGGGGGCGAGAGAGGGAGACGTGGGGGAGCGAGAGAGAGAGAGAGAGACGTGGGGCGAGAGAGAGAGAGAGACGTGGGGGCGAGAGAGAGAGAGAGACGTGGGGGCGAGAGAGAGAGAGAGAGATGTGGGGGCGAGAGAGAGAGAGAGAGATGTGGGGGCGAGAGAGAGAGAGAGACGTGGGGGCGAGAGAGAGAGACATGGGGGCGAGAGAAGAGAGAGAGAGATGTGGGGGCGAGAGAGAGAGAGAGACGTGGAGGCGAGAGAGAGAGAGAGAGACGTGGGGGCGAGAGAGAGAGAGAGACGTGGGGGCGAGAGAGAGAGAGAGAGATGTGGGGGCGAGAGAGAGAGAGAGACGTGGAGGCGAGAGAGAGAGACATGGGGGCGAGAGAGAGAGAGAGACGTGGGGGCGAGAGAGAGAGAGAGACGTGGGGGCGAGAGAGAGAGACATGGGGGCGAGAGAGAGAGAGAGAGATGTGGGGGCGAGAGAGAGAGAGAGACGTGGAGGCGAGAGAGAGAGACGTGGAGTCGGGAGAGAGAGAGAGACGTGGGAGAGAGAGAGAGAGAGACGTGGGGGCGAGAGAGAGAGACGTGGGGGCGAGAGAGAGAGACGTTGGGGCGAGAGAGAGAGAAGTGGAGGCGGGAGAGAGAAAAAGAGAGACGTCGGGGCGAGAGAGAGAGAGACGTGGGGGGGCGAGAGAGAGAGAGAGAGACATGGAGGCGAGAGAGAAATGGAGGCGGGAGAGAGAGAGAGAGAGAGACGTGGGGGCGAGAGAGAGAGAGACGTGGGAGCGAGAGAGAGAGAGAGACGTGGGGGCGAGAGAGAGAGAGAGACGTGGGGGCGAGAGAGAGAGAGAGACGTGGGGGCGAGAGAGAGAGAGACGTGGGGGCGAGAGAGAGAGAGACATGGAGGCGAGAGAGAGAGAGAGACATGGAGGCGAGAGAGAGAGAGAGACGTGGGGGCGAGAGAGAGAGAGAGACGTGGGGGCGAGAGAGAGAGAGACGTGGGGGCGAGAGAGAGAGAGACGTGGGGGCGAGAGAGAGAGAGAGAGAGACATGGAGGCGAGAGAGAGAGAGAGACGTGGGGGCGAGAGAGAGAGAGAGAGAGAGAGAGACATGGGGGCGAGAGAGAGAGAGACGTGGGGGCGAGAGAGAGAGAGACGTGGGGGCGAGAGAGAGAGACGTGGGGGCGAGAGAGAGAGAGAGAGACGTGGGGGCGAGAGAGAGAGAGAGAGACATGGAGGCGAGAGAGAGAGAGAGACGTGGGGGCGAGAGAGAGAGAGAGAGAGAGAGGGACGTGGGGGCGAGAGAGAGAGAGAGAGAGAGAGACATGGGGGCGAGAGAGAGAGAGATGTGGGGGCGAGAGAGAGAGAGAGAGATGTGGGGGCGAGAGAGAGACGTGGAGGCGAGAGAGAGAGACGTGGAGGCGGGAGAGAGAGAGAGACGTGGGAGAGAGAGAGAGAGAGAGAGATGTGGGGGCGAGAGAGAGAGAGAGACGTGGAGGCGGGAGAGAGAGAGAGAGATGTGGGGGCGAGAGAGAGAGACGTGGAGGCGGGAGAGAGAGAGAGACGTGGGAGAGAGAGAGAGAGAGAGAGATGTGGGGGCGAGAGAGAGAGAGAGACGTGGAGGCGGGAGAGAGAGAGAGAGATGTGGGGGCGAGAGAGAGAGACGTGGAGGCGGGAGAGAGAGAGAGACGTGGAGGCGGGAGAGAGAGACGTGGAGGCGGGAGAGAGAGACGTGGAGGCGGGAGAGAGAGACGTGGAGGCGGGAGAGAGAGAGAGAGATGTGGGGGCGAGAGAGAGAGAGAGACGTGGAGGCGGGAGAGAGAGAGAGAGACGTGGGGGCGAGAGAGAGAGACGTGGGCGCGAGAGAGAGAGAGAGAGATGTGGGGGCGAGAGAGAGAGACGTGGAGGCGGGAGAGAGAGAGAGAGATGTGGGGGCGAGAGAGAGAGACGTGGGGGCGAGAGAGAGAGAGAGAGACGTGGGGGCGAGAGAGAGAGACGTGGGGGCGAGAGAGAGAGACGTGGGGGCGAGAGAGAGAGAGATGTGGGGGCGAGAGAGAGAGAGAGAGAGAGAGACGTGGGGGCGAGAGAGAGAGAGACGTGGAGGCGAGAGAGAGAGACGTGGAGGCGGGAGAGAGAGAGAGATGTGGGGGCGAGAGAGAGAGACGTGGAGGCGGGAGAGAGAGAGAGAGATGTGGGGGCGAGAGAGAGAGACGTGGGGGCGAGAGAGAGAGATGTGGGGGCGAGAGAGAGAGAGAGACGTGGAGGCGAGAGAGAGAGACGTGGAGGCGGGAGAGAGAGAGACGTGGGAGAGAGAGAGAGAGAGACGTGGGGGCGAGAGAGAGAGACGTTGGGGCGAGAGAGAGAGAAGTGGGGGCGAGAGAGAGAGAGACGTGGGGGCGAGAGAGAGAGAGACGTGGGGGCGAGAGAGAGAGAGACGTGGGGGCGAGAGATAGACCTGGGGGCGAGAGAGAGAGAGACGTGGGGGCGAGAGAGAGAGACGTGGAGGCGGGAGAGAGAGAGAGACGTGGGAGAGAGAGAGAGAGAGACGTGGGGGCGAGAGAGAGAGACGTTGGGGCGAGAGAGAGAGAAGTGGAGGCGGGAGAGAGAAAAAGAGAGACGTCGGGGCGAGAGAGAGAGAGACGTGGGGGCGGAGAGAGAGAGAGAGACATGGAGGCGAGAGAGAAATGGAGGCGGGAGAGAGAGAGAGAGAGAGACGTGGGGGCGAGAGAGAGAGAGACGTGGGAGCGAGAGAGAGAGAGAGACGTGGGGGCGAGAGAGAGAGAGAGACGTGGGGGCGAGAGAGAGAGAGCGAGAGAGAGACGTGGGGGCGAGAGAGAGAGAGACGTGGGGGCGAGAGAGAGAGAGACGTGGGGGCGAGAGAGAGAGAGAGAGACATGGAGGCGAGAGAGAGAGAGACAGACGTGGGGGCGAGAGAGAGAGAGAGAGAGAGAGAGACATGGGGGCGAGAGAGAGAGAGACGTGGGGGCGAGAGAGAGAGAGACGTGGGGGCGAGAGAGAGAGACGTGGGGGCGAGAGAGAGAGAGAGAGACTTGGGGGCGAGAGAGAGAGAGAGAGACATGGAGGAGAGAGAGAGAGAGACATGGAGGCGAGAGAGAGAGAGAGAGACGTGGGGGCGAGAGAGAGAGAGAGAGAGAGAGAGGGACGTGGGGGCGAGAGAGAGAGAGAGAGAGAGAGACATGGGGGCGAGAGAGAGAGAGATGTGGGGCGAGAGAGAGAGAGAGAGATGTGGGGGCGAGAGAGAGAGAGAGACGTGGAGGCGGGAGAGAGAGAGAGAGATGTGGGGGCGAGAGAGAGAGACGTGGAGGCGGGAGAGAGAGAGAGACGTGGGAGAGAGAGAGAGAGAGAGAGATGTGGGGGCGAGAGAGAGAGAGAGACGTGGAGGCGGGAGAGAGAGAGAGATGTGGGGGCGAGAGAGAGAGACGTGGAGGCGGGAGAGAGAGAGAGACGTGGAGGCGGGAGAGAGAGACGTGGAGGCGGGAGAGAGAGAGAGAGATGTGGGGGCGAGAGAGAGACGTGGAGGCGGAGAGAGAGAGAGAGATGTGGGGGCGAGAGAGAGAGACGTGGAGGCGGGAGAGAGAGACGTGGAGAGAGAGAGAGAGAGAGAGATGTGGGGGCGAGAGAGAGAGAGAGACGTGGAGGCGGGAGAGAGAGAGAGAGATGTGGGGGCGAGAGAGAGAGACGTGGAGGCGGGAGAGAGAGAGAGACGTGGGAGAGAGAGAGAGAGAGAGAGATGTGGGGGCGAGAGAGAGAGAGAGACGTGGAGGCGGGAGAGAGAGAGAGATGTGGGGGCGAGAGAGAGAGACGTGGAGGCGGGAGAGAGAGAGAGACGTGGAGGCGGGAGAGAGAGACGTGGAGGCGGGAGAGAGAGAGAGAGATGTGGGGGCGAGAGAGAGACGTGGAGGCGGGAGAGAGAGAGAGAGACGTGGGGGCGAGAGAGAGAGACGTGGGGGCGAGAGAGAGAGAGAGAGATGTGGGGGCGAGAGAGAGAGACGTGGAGGCGGGAGAGAGAGAGAGAGATGTGGGGGCGAGAGAGAGAGACGTGGGGGCGAGAGAGAGAGAGAGAGATGTGGGGGCGAGAGAGAGAGACGTGGGGCGAGAGAGAGAGACGTGGGGGCGAGAGAGAGAGAGATGTGGGGGCGAGAGAGAGAGAGAGAGAGAGAGAGACGTGGGGGCGAGAGAGAGAGAGAGACGTGGAGGCGAGAGAGAGAGACGTGGAGGCGGGAGAGAGAGAGAGAGATGTGGGGGCGAGAGAGAGAGACGTGGAGGCGGGAGAGAGAGAGAGAGATGTGGGGGCGAGAGAGAGAGACGTGGGGGCGAGAGAGAGAGAGAGAGATGTGGGGGCGAGAGAGAGAGAGAGACGTGGAGGCGAGAGAGAGAGACGTGGAGGCGGGAGAGAGAGAGAGACGTGGGAGAGAGAGAGAGAGAGACGTGGGGGCGAGAGAGAGAGACGTTGGGGCGAGAGAGAGAGAAGTGGGGGCGAGAGAGAGAGAGACGTGGGGGCGAGAGAGAGAGAGACGTGGGGGCGAGAGAGAGAGAGAGAGAGAGACGTGGGGGCGAGAGATAGACCTGGGGGCGAGAGAGAGAGAGACGTGGGGGCGAGAGAGAGAGAAACGTGAGGGTGAGAGAGAGACGTGAGGGGGTGAGAGAGAGAGACGTGGGGGGGCGAGAGAGAGAGACGTGGAGTGAGAGAGAGAGAGAGAGAGATGTGGGGGCGAGAGAGAGAGACGTGGGGGCGAGAGAGAGAGAGACGTGGGGGCAAGAGAGAGAGAGAGAGAGAGTGACGTGGGGGCGAGAGAGAGAGAGACGTGGGTGAGAGAGAGAGAGAGACGTGGGGGCGAGAGAGAGAGAGAGACGTGGGGGGCGAAGAGAGAGAGAGAGAGAGACGTGGGGGCGAGAGAGAGAGAGAGAGACGTGGGGGCGAGAGAGAGAGAGAGAGACGTGGGGGCGAGAGAGAGAGAGAGAGAGAGAGACGTGGGGGCGAGAGAGAGAGAGACGTGGGGGCGAGAGAGAGAGAGACGTGGGGGCGAGAGAGAGAGAGACGTGGGGGCGAGAGAGAGAGAGAGAGGAGACGTGGGGGCGAGAGAGAGAGAGAGAGAGACGTGGGGGCGAGAGAGAGAGAGACGTGGGGTGAGAGAGAGAGAGAGACGTGGGGGCAAGAGAGAGAGACGTGGGGGGGTGAGAGAGAGAGACGTGGGGGGGCGAGAGAGAGAGACGTGGAGTGAGAGAGAGAGAGAGAGAGATGTGGGGGCGAGAGAGAGAGACGTGGGGGCAAGAGAGAGAGACGTGGGGGCGAGAGAGAGAGAGAGACGTGGGGGCAAGAGAGAGAGAGAGAGACATGGGGGCGAGAGAGAGAGAGAGAGAGAGACATGGAGGCGAGAGAGAGAGAGAGAGAGAGAGAGACGTGGGGGGAGAGAAAGAGAGAGAGAGCGACGTGGGGAGAGAGAGAGAGAGAGAGAGACATGGGGGCAAGAGAGAGAGAGACGGGGGAGAGAGAGAGAGAGAGAGAGCGACGTGGGGGAGAGAGAGAGAGAGACATGGGGCGAGAGAGGGAGACGTGGGGGAGCGAGAGAGAGAGAGAGAGACGTGGGGCGAGAGAGAGAGAGAGACGTGGGGGCGAGAGAGAGAGAGAGACGTGGGGGCGAGAGAGAGAGAGAGAGATGTGGGGGCGAGAGAGAGAGAGAGACGTGGGGGCGAGAGAGAGAGACATGGGGGCGAGAGAGAGAGAGAGAGATGTGGGGGCGAGAGAGAGAGAGAGACGTGGAGGCGAGAGAGAGAGAGAGAGACGTGGGGGCGAGAGAGAGAGAGAGACGTGGGGGCGAGAGAGAGAGAGAGAGATGTGGGGGCGAGAGAGAGAGAGAGACGTGGAGGCGAGAGAGAGAGACATGGGGGCGAGAGAGAGAGAGACGTGGGGGCGAGAGAGAGAGAGAGACGTGGGGGCGAGAGAGAGAGACATGGGGGTGAGAGAGAGAGAGAGAGATGTGGGGGCGAGAGAGAGAGAGAGACGTGGAGGCGAGAGAGAGAGACGTGGAGGCGGGAGAGAGAGAGAGACGTGGGAGAGAGAGAGAGAGAGACGTGGGGGCGAGAGAGAGAGACGTGGGGGCGAGAGAGAGAGACGTTGGGGCGAGAGAGAGAGAAGTGGAGGCGGGAGAGAGAAAAAGAGAGACGTCGGGGCGAGAGAGAGAGAGACGTGGGGGCGAGAGAGAGAGAGAGAGACATGGAGGCGAGAGAGAAATGGAGGCGGGAGAGAGAGAGAGAGAGAGACGTGGGGGCGAGAGAGAGAGAGACGTGGGAGCGAGAGAGAGAGAGAGACGTGGGGGCGAGAGAGAGAGAGAGACGTGGGGGCGAGAGAGAGAGAGAGACGTGGGGGCGAGAGAGAGAGAGACGTGGGGGCGAGAGAGAGAGAGACGTGGGGGCGAGAGAGAGAGAGAGAGAGACATGGAGGCGAGAGAGAGAGAGAGACGTGGGGGCGAGAGAGAGAGAGAGAGAGAGAGAGACATGGGGGCGAGAGAGAGAGAGACGTGGGGGCGAGAGAGAGAGAGACGTGGGGGCGAGAGAGAGAGACGTGGGGGCGAGAGAGAGAGAGAGAGACGTGGGGGCGAGAGAGAGAGAGAGAGACATGGAGGCGAGAGAGAGAGAGAGAGACGTGGGGGCGAGAGAGAGAGAGAGAGAGAGAGGGACGTGGGGGCGAGAGAGAGAGAGAGAGAGAGAGAGACATGGGGGCGAGAGAGAGAGAGATGTGGGGGCGAGAGAGAGAGAGAGAGATGTGGGGGCGAGAGAGAGAGAGAGACGTGGAGGCGAGAGAGAGAGACGTGGAGGCGGGAGAGAGAGAGAGACGTGGGAGAGAGAGAGAGAGAGAGAGATGTGGGGGCGAGAGAGAGAGAGAGACGTGGAGGCGGGAGAGAGAGAGAGAGATGTGGGGGCGAGAGAGAGAGACGTGGAGGCGGGAGAGAGAGAGAGACGTGGGAGAGAGAGAGAGAGAGAGAGATGTGGGGGCGAGAGAGAGAGAGAGACGTGGAGGCGGGAGAGAGAGAGAGATGTGGGGGCGAGAGAGAGAGACGTGGAGGCGGGAGAGAGAGAGAGACGTGGAGGCGGGAGAGAGAGACGTGGAGGCGGGAGAGAGAGACGTGGAGGCGGGAGAGAGAGACGTGGAGGCGGGAGAGAGAGAGAGAGATGTGGGGGCGAGAGAGAGAGAGAGACGTGGAGGCGGGAGAGAGAGAGAGAGACGTGGGGGCGAGAGAGAGAGACGTGGGCGCGAGAGAGAGAGAGAGAGATGTGGGGGCGAGAGAGAGAGACGTGGAGGCGGGAGAGAGAGAGAGAGATGTGGGGGCGAGAGAGAGAGACGTGGGGGCGAGAGAGAGAGAGAGAGACGTGGGGGCGAGAGAGAGAGACGTGGGGGCGAGAGAGAGAGAGATGTGGGGGCGAGAGAGAGAGAGAGAGAGAGAGACGTGGGGGCGAGAGAGAGAGAGACGTGGAGGCGAGAGAGAGAGACGTGGAGGCGGGAGAGAGAGAGAGAGATGTGGGGGCGAGAGAGAGAGACGTGGAGGCGGGAGAGAGAGAGAGAGATGTGGGGGCGAGAGAGAGAGACGTGGGGGCGAGAGAGAGAGAGAGAGATGTGGGGGCGAGAGAGAGAGAGAGACGTGGAGGCGAGAGAGAGAGACGTGGAGGCGGGAGAGAGAGAGAGACGTGGGAGAGAGAGAGAGAGAGACGTGGGGGCGAGAGAGAGAGACGTTGGGGCGAGAGAGAGAGAAGTGGGGGCGAGAGAGAGAGAGACGTGGGGGCGAGAGAGAGAGAGACGTGGGGGCGAGAGAGAGAGAGAGAGAGACGTGGGGGCGAGAGATAGACCTGGGGGCGAGAGAGAGAGAGACGTGGGGGCGAGAGAGAGAGAAACGTGAGGGTGAGAGAGAGAGAGAGAGACGTGGGGGGGTGAGAGAGAGAGACGTGGGGGGGCGAGAGAGAGAGACGTGGAGTGAGAGAGAGAGAGAGAGAGATGTGGGGGCGAGAGAGAGAGACGTGGGGGCGAGAGAGAGAGAGAGACGTGGGGGCAAGAGAGAGAGAGAGAGAGAGACGTGGGGGCGAGAGAGAGAGAGACGTGGGGTGAGAGAGAGAGAGAGAGACGTGGGGGCGAGAGAGAGAGAGAGAGACGTGGGGGCGAGAGAGAGAGAGAGAGAGAGAGAGACGTGGGGGCGAGAGAGAGAGAGACGTGGGGGCGAGAGAGAGAGAGAGAGACGTGGGGGCGAGAGAGAGAGAGAGAGAGAGACGTGGGGGCGAGAGAGAGAGAGACGTGGGGGCGAGAGAGAGAGAGACGTGGGGGCGAGAGAGAGAGAGACGTGGGGGCGAGAGAGAGAGAGAGAGAGACGTGGGGGCGAGAGAGAGAGAGAGAGAGAGAGACGTGGGGGTGAGAGAGAGAGAGAGACGTGGGGGTGAGAGAGAGAGAGAGACGTGGGGGCAAGAGAGAGAGAGAGAGACGTGGGGGGGTGAGAGAGAGAGACGTGGGGGGGCGAGAGAGAGAGACGTGGAGTGAGAGAGAGAGAGAGAGAGATGTGGGGGCGAGAGAGAGAGACGTGGGGGCAAGAGAGAGAGACGTGGGGGCGAGAGAGAGAGAGAGACGTGGGGGCAAGAGAGAGAGAGAGAGACATGGGGGCGAGAGAGAGAGAGAGAGAGAGACATGGAGGCGAGAGAGAGAGAGAGAGAGAGAGAGACGTGGGGGGAGAGAAAGAGAGAGAGAGCGACGTGGGGAGAGAGAGAGAGAGAGAGAGACATGGGGGCAAGAGAGAGAGAGACGGGGGAGAGAGAGAGAGAGAGAGAGAGAGAGCGACGTGGGGGAGAGAGAGAGAGAGACATGGGGCGAGAGAGGGAGACGTGGGGGGAGCGAGAGAGAGAGAGAGAGACGTGGGGGAGCGAGAGAGAGAGACGTGGGGGCGATAGAGAGAGAGAGAGAGAGACGTGGGAGTGAGAGAGACAGAGAGAGACGTGGGCGTGAGAGAGAGAGAGAGAGACGTGGGGGCGAGAGACAGAGAGAGACGTGGGGGCGAGAGACGTGGGGGTGAGAGAGAGACGTGGGGGAGAGTGAGAGAGAGTCGTGGGGGCGAGAGAGAGAGACGTGGGCGCGAGTGAGAGGGAGAGAGAGAGAGAGATGTGGGGGTGAGAGAGAGAGAGAGAGAGAGAGACGTGGAGGCGAGAAAGAGAGAGACGTGAAGGCGAGGGAGAGAGACGTGGGCGCGAGTGAGAGAGAGAGAGAGAGAGAGAGAGAGAGATGTGGGGGTGAGAGAGAGAGAGACGAGGAGGCGAGAGAGAGACGAGGCGAGGGAGAGAGAGAGAGAGAGACGTGGGGGCGAGAGAGAGAGAGAGACGTCGGGGCGAGAGAGAGAGAGAGAGAGACATGGAGCCGAGAGAGAGAGAGAGAGACATGGGGGGCGAGAGAGAGAGAGAGAGAGAGAGAGAGAGAGAGAGAGATGTGGGGGCGAGAGAGAGAGAGAGAGACATGGGGTGAGAGAGAGAGAGAGATGTGGGGGCGAGAGAGAGAGAAACGTGGGGGCGAGAGAGAGAGAGAGAGACGTGGGGGCGAGAGAGAGGGAGACGTGGGGGCGAGAGAGAGAGAAACGTGGGAGTGAGAGAGAGAGAGAGAGACGTGGGGGGGCGAGAGAGAGAGAGAGAGACGTGGGGTGAGAGAGAGAGAGAGAGAGATGTGGGGGCGAGAGAGAGAGAGAGAGACGTGGGGGCGAGAGAGAGAGACGTGGAGGCGGGAGAGAGAGAGAGACGTGGGAGAGAGAGAGAGAGAGACGTGGGGGCGAGAGAGAGAGACGTTGGGGCGAGAGAGAGAGAAGTGGAGGCGGGAGAGAGAAAAAGAGAGACGTCGGGGCGAGAGAGAGAGAGACGTGGGGGCGAGAGAGAGAGAGAGAGACATGGAGGCGAGAGAGAAATGGAGGCGGGAGAGAGAGAGAGAGAGAGACGTGGGGGCGAGAGAGAGAGAGACGTGGGAGCGAGAGAGAGAGAGAGACGTGGGGGCGAGAGAGAGAGAGAGACGTGGGGGCGAGAGAGAGAGAGCGAGAGAGAGACGTGGGGGCGAGAGAGAGAGAGACATGGGGGCGAGAGAGAGAGAGAGACGTGGGGGCGAGAGAGAGAGAGAGAGACATGGAGGCGAGAGAGAGAGAGACAGACGTGGGGGCGAGAGAGAGAGAGAGAGAGAGAGAGACATGGGGGCGAGAGAGAGAGAGACGTGGGGGCGAGAGAGAGAGAGACGTGGGGGCGAGAGAGAGAGACGTGGGGGCGAGAGAGAGAGAGAGAGACTTGGGGGCGAGAGAGAGAGAGAGAGACATGGAGGCGAGAGAGAGAGAGAGAGACGTGGGGGCGAGAGAGAGAGAGAGAGAGAGAGGGACGTGGGGGCGAGAGAGAGAGAGAGAGAGAGACATGGGGGCGAGAGAGAGAGAGATGTGGGGGCGAGAGAGAGAGAGAGAGATGTGGGGGCGAGAGAGAGAGAGAGACGTGGAGGCGAGAGAGAGAGACGTGGAGGCGGGAGAGAGAGACGTGGGAGAGAGAGAGAGAGAGAGAGATGTGGGGGCGAGAGAGAGAGAGAGACGTGGAGGCGGGAGAGAGAGAGAGAGATGTGGGGGCGAGAGAGAGAGACGTGGAGGCGGGAGAGAGAGAGAGACGTGGGAGAGAGAGAGAGAGAGAGAGATGTGGGGGCGAGAGAGAGAGAGAGACGTGGAGGCGGGAGAGAGAGAGAGATGTGGGGGCGAGAGAGAGAGACGTGGAGGCGGGAGAGAGAGAGAGACGTGGAGGCGGGAGAGAGAGACGTGGAGGCAGGAGAGAGAGATGTGGGGGCGAGAGAGAGAGAGAGACGTGGAGGCGGGAGAGAGAGAGAGACGTGGGGGCGAGAGAGAGAGACGTGGGGGCGAGAGAGAGAGAGAGAGATGTGGGGGCGAGAGAGAGAGACGTGGAGGCGGGAGAGAGAGATGTGGGGGCGAGAGAGAGAGACGTGGGGGCGAGAGAGAGAGAGAGAGATGTGGGGGCGAGAGAGAGAGACGTGGGGGCGAGAGAGAGAGAGATGTGGGGGCGAGAGAGAGAGAGAGAGAGAGAGAGACGTGGGGGCGAGAGAGAGAGAGAGACGTGGAGGCGAGAGAGAGAGACGTGGAGGCGGGAGAGAGAGAGAGAGATGTGGGGGCGAGAGAGAGAGACGTGGAGGCGGGAGAGAGAGAGAGAGAGATGTGGGGGCGAGAGAGAGAGACGTGGGGGCGAGAGAGAGAGAGAGAGATGTGGGGGCGAGAGAGAGAGAGAGACGTGGAGGCGAGAGAGAGAGACGTGGAGGCGGGAGAGAGAGAGAGACGTGGGAGAGAGAGAGAGAGAGACGTGGGGGCGAGAGAGAGAGACGTTGGGGCGAGAGAGAGAGAAGTGGGGGCGAGAGAGAGAGAGACGTGGGGGCGAGAGAGAGAGAGACGTGGGGGCGAGAGAGAGAGAGAGAGAGAGACGTGGGGGCGAGAGATAGACCTGGGGGCGAGAGAGAGAGAGACGTGGGGGCGAGAGAGAGAGAAACGTGAGGGTGAGAGAGAGACGTGAGGGGGTGAGAGAGAGAGACGTGGGGGGGCGAGAGAGAGAGACGTGGAGTGAGAGAGAGAGAGAGAGAGATGTGGGGGCGAGAGAGAGAGACGTGGGGGCGAGAGAGAGAGAGAGACGTGGGGGCAAGAGAGAGAGAGAGAGAGAGTGACGTGGGGGCGAGAGAGAGAGAGACGTGGGGTGAGAGAGAGAGAGAGAGACGTGGGGGCGAGAGAGAGAGAGAGAGACGTGGGGGCGAGAGAGAGAGAGAGAGAGACGTGGGGGCGAGAGAGAGAGAGAGAGACGTGGGGGCGAGAGAGAGAGAGAGAGACGTGGGGGCGAGAGAGAGAGAGAGAGAGAGAGAGACGTGGGGGCGAGAGAGAGAGAGACGTGGGGGCGAGAGAGAGAGAGACGTGGGGGCGAGAGAGAGAGAGACGTGGGGGCGAGAGAGAGAGAGAGAGAGACGTGGGGGCGAGAGAGAGAGAGAGAGAGAGAGAGACGTGGGGGCGAGAGAGAGAGAGACGTGGGGGTGAGAGAGAGAGAGAGAGACGTGGGGGCAAGAGAGAGAGAGAGAGACGTGGGGGGGTGAGAGAGAGAGACGTGGGGGGGCGAGAGAGAGAGACGTGGAGTGAGAGAGAGAGAGAGAGAGATGTGGGGGCGAGAGAGAGAGACGTGGGGGCAAGAGAGAGAGACGTGGGGGCGAGAGAGAGAGAGAGACGTGGGGGCAAGAGAGAGAGAGAGAGACATGGGGGCGAGAGAGAGAGAGAGACATGGAGGCGAGAGAGAGAGAGAGAGAGAGAGAGACGTGGGGGGAGAGAAAGAGAGAGAGAGCGACGTGGGGAGAGAGAGAGAGAGAGAGAGACATGGGGGCAAGAGAGAGAGAGACGGGGGAGAGAGAGAGAGAGAGAGAGCGACGTGGGGGAGAGAGAGAGAGAGACATGGGGCGAGAGAGGGAGACGTGGGGGAGCGAGAGAGAGAGAGAGAGACGTGGGGCGAGAGAGAGAGAGAGACGTGGGGGCGAGAGAGAGAGAGAGACGTGGGGGCGAGAGAGAGAGAGAGAGATGTGGGGGCGAGAGAGAGAGAGAGAGATGTGGGGGCGAGAGAGAGAGAGAGACGTGGGGGCGAGAGAGAGAGACATGGGGGCGAGAGAGAGAGAGAGAGATGTGGGGGCGAGAGAGAGAGAGAGAGACGTGGAGGCGAGAGAGAGAGAGAGAGACGTGGGGGCGAGAGAGAGAGAGAGACGTGGGGGCGAGAGAGAGAGAGAGAGATGTGGGGGCGAGAGAGAGAGAGAGACGTGGAGGCGAGAGAGAGAGACATGGGGGCGAGAGAGAGAGAGACGTGGGGGCGAGAGAGAGAGAGAGACGTGGGGGCGAGAGAGAGAGACATGGGGGCGAGAGAGAGAGAGAGAGATGTGGGGGCGAGAGAGAGAGAGAGACGTGGAGGCGAGAGAGAGAGACGTGGAGGCGGGAGAGAGAGAGAGACGTGGGAGAGAGAGAGAGAGAGACGTGGGGGCGAGAGAGAGAGACGTGGGGGCGAGAGAGAGAGACGTTGGGGCGAGAGAGAGAGAAGTGGAGGCGGGAGAGAGAAAAAGAGAGACGTCGGGGCGAGAGAGAGAGAGACGTGGGGGCGAGAGAGAGAGAGAGAGACATGGAGGCGAGAGAGAAATGGAGGCGGGAGAGAGAGAGAGAGAGAGACGTGGGGGCGAGAGAGAGAGAGACGTGGGAGCGAGAGAGAGAGAGAGACGTGGGGGCGAGAGAGAGAGAGAGACGTGGGGGCGAGAGAGAGAGAGACGTGGGGGCGAGAGAGAGAGAGACGTGGGGGCGAGAGAGAGAGAGAGAGAGACATGGAGGCGAGAGAGAGAGAGAGACGTGGGGGCGAGAGAGAGAGAGAGAGAGAGAGAGACATGGGGGCGAGAGAGAGAGAGACGTGGGGGCGAGAGAGAGAGAGACGTGGGGGCGAGAGAGAGAGACGTGGGGGCGAGAGAGAGAGAGAGAGACGTGGGGGCGAGAGAGAGAGAGAGAGACATGGAGGCGAGAGAGAGAGAGAGAGACGTGGGGGCGAGAGAGAGAGAGAGAGAGAGAGGGACGTGGGGGCGAGAGAGAGAGAGAGAGAGACATGGGGGCGAGAGAGAGAGAGACGTGGGGGCGAGAGAGAGAGAGAGACGTGGGGGCGAGAGAGAGAGACATGGGGGTGAGAGAGAGAGAGAGAGATGTGGGGGCGAGAGAGAGAGAGAGACGTGGAGGCGAGAGAGAGAGACGTGGAGGCGGGAGAGAGAGAGAGACGTGGGAGAGAGAGAGAGAGAGACGTGTGTGGGGGCGAGAGAGAGAGAGAGACGTGGAGGCGGGAGAGAGAGAGAGAGATGTGGGGGCGAGAGAGAGAGACGTGGAGGCGGGAGAGAGAGAGAGACGTGGGAGAGAGAGAGAGAGAGAGAGATGTGGGGGCGAGAGAGAGAGAGAGACGTGGAGGCGGGAGAGAGAGAGAGATGTGGGGGCGAGAGAGAGAGACGTGGAGGCGGGAGAGAGAGAGAGACGTGGAGGCGGGAGAGAGAGACGTGGAGGCGGGAGAGAGAGACGTGGAGGCGGGAGAGAGAGACGTGGAGGCGGGAGAGAGAGAGAGAGATGTGGGGGCGAGAGAGAGAGAGAGACGTGGAGGCGGGAGAGAGAGAGAGAGACGTGGGGGCGAGAGAGAGAGACGTGGGCGCGAGAGAGAGAGAGAGAGATGTGGGGGCGAGAGAGAGAGACGTGGAGGCGGGAGAGAGAGAGAGAGATGTGGGGGCGAGAGAGAGAGACGTGGGGGCGAGAGAGAGAGAGAGAGAGACGTGGGGGCGAGAGAGAGAGACGTGGGGGCGAGAGAGAGAGAGATGTGGGGGCGAGAGAGAGAGAGAGAGAGAGAGACGTGGGGGCGAGAGAGAGAGAGACGTGGAGGCGAGAGAGAGAGACGTGGAGGCGGGAGAGAGAGAGAGAGATGTGGGGGCGAGAGAGAGAGACGTGGAGGCGGGAGAGAGAGAGAGAGATGTGGGGGCGAGAGAGAGAGACGTGGGGGCGAGAGAGAGAGAGAGAGATGTGGGGGCGAGAGAGAGAGAGAGACGTGGAGGCGAGAGAGAGAGACGTGGAGGCGGGAGAGAGAGAGAGACGTGGGAGAGAGAGAGAGAGAGACGTGGGGGCGAGAGAGAGAGACGTTGGGGCGAGAGAGAGAGAAGTGGGGGCGAGAGAGAGAGAGACGTGGGGGCGAGAGAGAGAGAGACGTGGGGGCGAGAGAGAGAGAGAGAGAGACGTGGGGGCGAGAGATAGACCTGGGGGCGAGAGAGAGAGAGACGTGGGGGCGAGAGAGAGAGAAACGTGAGGGTGAGAGAGAGAGAGAGAGACGTGGGGGGGTGAGAGAGAGAGACGTGGGGGGGCGAGAGAGAGAGACGTGGAGTGAGAGAGAGAGAGAGAGAGATGTGGGGGCGAGAGAGAGAGACGTGGGGGCGAGAGAGAGAGAGAGACGTGGGGGCAAGAGAGAGAGAGAGAGAGAGACGTGGGGGCGAGAGAGAGAGAGACGTGGGGTGAGAGAGAGAGAGAGAGACGTGGGGGCGAGAGAGAGAGAGAGAGACGTGGGGGCGAGAGAGAGAGAGAGAGAGAGAGAGACGTGGGGGCGAGAGAGAGAGAGACGTGGGGGCGAGAGAGAGAGAGAGAGACGTGGGGGCGAGAGAGAGAGAGAGAGAGAGACGTGGGGGCGAGAGAGAGAGAGACGTGGGGGCGAGAGAGAGAGAGACGTGGGGGCGAGAGAGAGAGAGACGTGGGGGCGAGAGAGAGAGAGAGAGAGACGTGGGGGCGAGAGAGAGAGAGAGAGAGAGAGACATGGGGGTGAGAGAGAGAGAGAGACGTGGGGTGAGAGAGAGAGAGAGACGTGGGGGCAAGAGAGAGAGAGAGAGACGTGGGGGGGTGAGAGAGAGAGACGTGGGGGGGCGAGAGAGAGAGACGTGGAGTGAGAGAGAGAGAGAGAGAGATGTGGGGGCGAGAGAGAGAGACGTGGGGGCAAGAGAGAGAGACGTGGGGGCGAGAGAGAGAGAGAGACGTGGGGGCAAGAGAGAGAGAGAGAGACATGGGGGCGAGAGAGAGAGAGAGAGAGAGACATGGAGGCGAGAGAGAGAGAGAGAGAGAGAGAGACGTGGGGGGAGAGAAAGAGAGAGAGAGCGACGTGGGGAGAGAGAGAGAGAGAGAGAGACATGGGG
>NW_027252722.1:0-21835 GCF_044704955.1 Pristiophorus japonicus
GTGTGTGAGGGAGAGAGTGTGTGTGAGGAGAGTGTGTGTGTGAGGCAGAGTGTGTGTGTGAGGGAGAGTGTGTGTGTGAGGGAGAGTGTGTGTGTGAGGGAGAGAGTGTGTGTGAGGGAGAGTGTGTGTGAGGGAGAGTGTGTGTGTGAGGCAGAGTGTGTGTGTGAGGGAGAGTGTGTGTGTGAGGGAGAGTGTGTGTGTGAGGGAGAGTGTGTGTGTGAGGGAGAGTGTGTGTGTGAGGGAGAGTGTGTGTGTGAGGCAGAGTGTGTGTGTGAGGGAGAGTGTGTGTGTGAGGGAGAGTGTGTGTGAGGAGAGTGTGTGTGTGAGGGAGAGTGTGTGTGTGAGGGAGAGTGTGTTGTGAGGCAGAGTGTGTGTGTGAGGGAGAGTGTGTGTGTGAGGCAGAGTGTGTGTGTGAGGGAGAGTGTGTGTGTGAGGGAGAGTGTGTGTGTGAGGGAGAGTGTGTGTGTGAGGCAGAGTGTGTGTGTGAGGAGAGTGTGTGTGTGAGGCAGAGTTTGTGTGTGAGGGAGAGTGTGTGTGTGAGGCAGAGTGTGTGTGTGAGGGAGAGTGTGTGTGTGAGGCAGAGTGTGTGTGTGAGGGAGAGTGTGTGTGTGAGGCAGAGTGTGTGTGTGAGGGAGAGTGTGTGTGTGAGGGAGAGCGTGTGTGTGAGGGAGAGTGTGTGTGTGAGGCAGAGTGTGTGTGTGAGGGAGAGCGTGTGTGTGAGGGAGAGTGTGTGTGTGAGGGAGAGTGTGTGTGAGGGAGAGCGTGTGTGTGAGGCAGAGTGTGTGGGGTGAGGGAGAGTGTGTGTGTGAGGGAGAGTGTGTGTGTGAGGGAGAGTGTGTGTGTGAGGCAGAGTGTGTATGTGAGGGAGAGCGTGTGTGTGAGGGAGTGTGTGTGGGGGTGTGTGTGTGAGGGAGAGCGTGTGTGTGAGGGAGAGTTTGTGTGTGAGGGAGAGTGTGTGTGTGAGGAAGAGAGTGTGTGTGAGGGAGAGTGTGTGTGTGAGGCAGAGTGTGTGTGTGCGGCAGAGTGTGTGTGTGAGGGAGAGAGTGTGTGTGAGGGAGAGCGTGTGTGTGAGGGAGAGTGTGTGTGTGTGTGTGTGAGGGAGAGCGTGTGTGTGAGGGAGAGTTTGTGTGTGAGGGAGAGTGTGTGTGTGAGGAAGAGAGTGTGTGTGAGGGAGAGTGTGTGTGTGAGGCAGAGTGTGTGTGTGAGGCAGAGTGTGTGTGTGAGGGAGAGAGTGTGTGTGAGGGAGAGCGTGTGTGTGAGGGAGAGAGTGTGTGTGAGGCAGAGTGTGTGTGTGAGGGAGAGAGTGTGTGTGAGGCAGAGTGTGTGTGTGAGGCAGAGTGTGTGTGTGAGGGAGAGAGTGTGTGTGAGGGAGAGAGTGTGTGTGAGGGAGAGTGTGTGTGAGGGAGAGTGTGTGTGTGAGGCAGAGTGTGTGTGTGAGGGAGAGTGTGTGTGTGAGGGAGAGAGTGTGTGTGAGGGAGAGTGTGTGTGAGGGAGAGTGTGTGTGTGAGGCAGAGTGTGTGTGTGAGGGAGAGTGTGTGTGTGAGGGAGAGTGTGTGTGTGAGGGAGAGTGTGTGTGTGAGGGAGAGTGTGTGTGTGAGGCAGAGTGTGTGTGTGAGGGAGAGTGTGTGTGTGAGGGAGAGTGTGTGTGTGAGGGAGAGTGTGTGTGTGAGGCAGAGTGTGTATGTGAGGGAGAGCGTGTGTGTGAGGGAGAGTGTGTGTGTGAGGGAGAGAGTGTGTGTGAGGGAGAGTGTGTGTGTGTGGGTGAGATGTGTGTGACGGAGAGCGTGTGTGTGAGGGAGAGTTTGTGTGTGAGGGAGAGTGTGTGTGTGAGGAGAGAGTGTGTGTGAGGGAGAGTGTGTGTGTGAGGCAGAGTGTGTGTGTGAGGCAGAGTGTGTGTGTGAGGGAGAGAGTGTGTGTGAGGGAGAGCGTGTGTGTGAGGGAGAGAGTGTGTGTGAGGCAGAGTGTGTGTGTGAGGGAGAGAGTGTGTGTGAGGCAGAGTGTGTGTGTGAGGGAGAGAGTGTGTGTGAGGGAGAGTGTGTGTGTGAGGGAGAGTGTGTGTGTGAGGGAGAGCGTGTGTGTGAGGCAGAGTGTGTGTGTGAGGGAGAGTGTGTGTGTGAGGGAGAGAGTGTGTGTGAGGGAGAGAGTGTGTGTGAGGGAGAGTGTGTGTGAGGGAGAGTGTGTGTGTGAGGCAGAGTGTGTGTGTGAGGGAGAGTGTGTGTGTGAGGGAGAGAGTGTGTGTGAGGGAGAGTGTGTGTGAGGGAGAGTGTGTGTGTGAGGCAGAGTGTGTGTGTGAGGGAGAGTGTGTGTGTGAGGGAGAGTGTGTGTGTGAGGCAGAGTGTGTGTGTGAGGGAGAGTGTGTGTGTGAGGGAGAGTGTGTGTGTGAGGCAGAGTGTGTGTGTGAGGGAGAGTGTGTGTGTGAGGGAGAGTGTGTGTGAGGGAGAGTGTGTGTGTGAGGGAGTGTGTGTGTGTGAGGGAGAGTGTGTATGTGAGGCAGAGTTTGTGTGTGAGGCAGAGTGTGTGTGTGAGGCAGAGTTTGTGTGTGAGGGAGAGTGTGTGTGTGAGGGAGAGTGTGTGTGTGAGGGAGAGTGTGTGTGTGAGGCAGAGTGTGTGTGTGAGGCAGAGTGTGTGTGTGAGGCAGAGTTTGTGTGTGAGGGAGAGTGTGTGTGTGAGGCAGAGTGTGTGTGTGAGGGAGAGTGTGTGTGTGAGGCAGAGTGTGTGTGTGAGGGAGAGTGTGTGTGTGAGGGAGAGCGTGTGTGTGAGGGAGAGCGTGTGTGTGAGGCAGAGTGTGTGTGTGAGGGAGAGCGTGTGTGTGAGGGAGAGTGTGTGTGTGAGGGAGAGTGTGTGTGTGAGGGAGAGCGTGTGTGTGAGGCAGAGTGTGTGTGTGAGGGAGAGTGTGTGTGTGAGGGAGAGTGTGTGTGTGAGGGAGAGTGTGTGTGTGAGGCAGAGTGTGTATGTGAGGGAGAGCGTGTGTGTGAGGGAGAGTGTGTGTGTGAGGGAGAGAGTGTGTGTGAGGGAGAGTGTGTGTGTGTGTGTGTGAGGGACAGCGTGTGTGTGAGGGAGAGTTTGTGTGTGAGGGAGAGTGTGTGTGTGAGGAAGAGAGTGTGTGTGAGGGAGAGTGTGTGTGTGAGGCAGAGTGTGTGTGTGAGGCAGAGTGTGTGTGTGAGGGAGAGAGTGTGTGTGAGGGAGAGCGTGTGTGTGAGGGAGAGAGTGTGTGTGAGGCAGAGTGTGTGTGTGAGGGAGAGAGTGTGTGTGAGGCAGTGTGTGTGTGTGAGGCAGAGTGTGTGTGTGAGGGAGAGAGTGTGTGTGAGGGAGAGAGTGTGTGTGAGGGAGAGTGTGTGTGAGGGAGAGTGTGTGTGTGAGGCAGAGTGTGTGTGTGAGGGAGAGTGTGTGTGTGAGGGAGAGTGTGTGTGAGGGAGAGTGTGTGTGTGAAGCAGAGTGTGTGTGTGAGGCAGAGTGTGTGTGTGAGGGAGAGTGTGTGTGTGAGGCAGAGTGTGTGTGTGAGGGAGAGTGTGTGTGTGAGGGAGAGTGTGTGTGTGAGGCAGAGTGTGTGTGTGAGGGAGAGTGTGTGTGTGAGGGAGAGTGTGTGTGTGAGGCAGAGTGTGTGTGTGAGGGAGAGTGTGTGTGTGAGGCAGAGTGTGTGTGTGAGGGAGAGTGTGTGTGTGAGGGAGAGTGTGTGTGTGAGGCAGAGTGTGTGTGTGAGGGAGAGCGTGTGTGTGAGGGAGAGCGTGTGTGTGAGGGAGAGTGTGTGTGTGAGGGAGAGAGTGTGTGTGAGGGAGAGCGTGTGTGTGTGTGTGTGAGGCAGAGTGTGTGTGTGAGGGAGAGTGTTTGTGTGAGGGAGAGAGTGTGTGTGAGGGAGGGTGTGAGTGTGAGGCAGAGTGTGTGTGTGAGGGAGAGTGTGTGTGTGTGAGGGAGAGTGTGTGTGTGAGGCAGAGTGTGTGTGTGAGGGAGAGTGTGTGTGTGAGGCAGAGTGTGTGTGTGAGGCAGAGTGTGTGTGTGAGGGAGAGTGTGTGTGTGAGGCAGAGTGTGTGTGTGAGGCAGAGTGTTTGTGAGGCAGAGTGTGTGTGTGAGGGAGAGTGTGTGTGTGAGGGAGAGTGTGTGTGTGAGGGAGAGTGTGTGTGTGTGAGGGAGAGTGTGTGTGTGAGGGAGAGTGTGTGTGTGAGGCAAAGTGTGTGTGACGGAGAGAGTGTGTGTGAGGGAGAGTGTGTGTGTGAGGGAGAGTGTGTGTGTGAGGCAAAGTGTGTGTGACGGAGAGAGTGTGTGTGTGAGGGAGAGTTTGTGTGTGAGGGAGAGCGTGTGTGTGTGTGTGTGAGGGGGAGCGTGTGTGTGAGGCAGAGTGTGTGTGTGAGGGAGAGAGTGTGTGTGAGGGAGAGTGTGTGTGTGAGGGAGAGTGTGTGTGTGAGGGAGAGTGTGTGTGTGAGGGAGAGTTTGTGTGTGAGGGAGAGCGTGTGTGTGTGTGTGTGAGGGGGAGCGTGTGTGTGAGGCAGAGTGTGTGTGTGAGGGAGAGAGTGTGTGTGAGGGAGAGTGTGTGTGTGAGGGAGAGTGTGTGTGTGAGGCAGAGTGTGTGTGTGAGGCAGAGTGTGTGTGTGAGGGAGAGTGTGTGTGTGAGGCAGAGTGTGTGTGTGAGGCAGAGTGTGTGTGTGAGGGAGAGTGTGTGTGTGAGGCAGAGTGTGTGTGTGAGGGAGAGCGTGTGTGTGAGGGAGAGCGTGTGTGTGAGGGAGAGTGTGTGTGTGAGGGAGAGTGCGTGTGTGAGGGAGAGTGTGTGTGTGAGGGAGAGTGTGTGTGTGAGGCAGAGTTTGTGTGTGAGGGAGAGTGTGTAAGTGAGGCAGAGTTTGTGTGTGAGGGAGAGTGTGCGTGTGAGGGAGAGTGTGTGTGTGAGGGAGAGTGTGTGTGTGAGGGAGAGTGTGTGTGTAAGGGAGAGTGCGTGTGTGAGGGAGAGTGTGTGTGTGAGGGAGAGTGTGTGTGTGAGGCAGAGTGTGTGTGTGAGGGAGAGCGTGTGTGTGAGGGAGAGCGTGTGTGTGAGGGAGAGAGTGTGTGTGAGGGAGAGTGTGTGTGTGAGGCAGAGTGTGTGTGTGAGGCAGAGTGTGTGTGTGAGGCAGAGTGTGTGTGTGAGGGAGAGCGTGTGTGTGAGGGAGAGAGTGTGTGTGAGGGAGAGAGTGTGTGTGAGGCAGAGTGTGTGTGTGAGGCAGAGTGTGTGTGTGAGGGAGAGTGTGTGTGTGAGGGAGAGTGTGTGTGTGAGGCAGAGTTTGTGTGTGAGGGAGAGTGTGTGTGTGAGGGAGAGTGTGTGTGTGAGGGAGAGAGTGTGTGTGAGGGAGGGTGTGAGTGTGAGGGAGAGTGTGTGTGTGAGGGAGCGTGTGTGTGTGAGGGAGAGCGTGTGTGTGAGGGAGAGGGTGTGTGTGAGGGAGAGTGTGTGTGTGAGGCAGAGTTTGTGTGTGAGGGAGAGTGTGTGTGTGAGGGAGAGAGTGTGTGTGAGGGAGAGTGTGTGTGTGAGGGAGAGTGTGTGTGTGAGGGAGAGTGTGTGTGAGGGAGAGCGTGTGTGTGTGTGTGTGTGAGGGGGAGCGTGTGTGTGAGGCAGAGTGTGTGTGTGTGAGGGAGAGTGTGTGTGTGAGGGAGAGAGTGTGTGTGAGGGAGAGTGTGTGTGTGAGGGAGAGTGTGTGTGAGGGAGAGTGTGTGTGTGAGGGAGTGTGTGTGTGTGAGGGAGAGTGTGTATGTGAGGCAGAGTTTGTGTGTGAGGCAGAGTGTGTGTGTGAGGCAGAGTTTGTGTGTGAGGGAGAGTGTGTGAGTGAGGCAGAGTTTGTGTGTGAGGGAGAGTGTGTGTGTGAGGGAGAGTGTGTGTGTGAGGGAGAGTGTGTGTGTGAGGCAGAGTGTGTGTGTGAGGGAGAGCGTGTGTGTGAGGGAGAGCGTGTGTGTGAGGGAGAGCGTGTGTGTGAGGGAGAGAGTGTGTGTGAGGCAGAGTGTCTGTGTGAGGGAGAGTGTGTGTGTGAGGGAGAGTGTGTGTGTGAGGCAGAGTTTGTGTGTGAGGGAGAATGTGTGTGTGAGGGAGAGTGTGTGTGTGAGGGAGAGTGTGTGTGTGAGGCAGTGTGTGTGTGTGAGGCAGAGTTTGTGTGTGAGGGAGAGTGTGTGTGTGAGGCAGAGTGTGTGTGTGAGGGAGAGTGTGTGTGTGAGGCAGAGTGTGTGTGTGAGGGAGAGTGTGTGTGTGAGTGAGAGAGTGTGTGTGAGGGAGGGTGTGAGTGTGAGGGAGAGTGTGTGTGTGAGGGAGCGTGTGTGTGTGAGGCAGAGTGTGTGTGTGAGGGAGAGTGTGTGTGTGAGGCAGAGTGTGTGTGTGAGGGAGAGTGTGTGTGTGAGGGAGAGTGTGTGTGTGAGGGAGAGCGTGTGTGTGAGGCAGAGTGTGTGTGAGGCAGAGTGTGTGTGAGGGAGAGTGTGTGTGTGAGGGAGAGTGTGTGTGTGAGGGAGAGTGTGTGTGTGAGGGAGAGTGTGTGTGTGAGGGAGAGTGTGTGTGTGAGGGAGAGTGTGTGTGTGAGGGAGAGTGTGTGTGTGAGGGAGAGCGTGTGTGTGAGGCAGAGTGTGTGTGAGGGAGAGTGTGTGTGTGAGGGAGAGTGTGTGAGTGAGGGAGAGTGTGTGTGTGAGGGAGAGAGTGTGTGTGAGGGAGAGTGTGTGTGTGTGTGTGTGAGGGAGAGCGTGTGTGTGAGGGAGAGTGTGTGTGTGAGGGAGAGCGTGTGTGTGAGGAAGAGAGTGTGTGTGAGGGAGAGTGTGTGTGTGAGGCAGATTGTGTGTGTGAGGGAGAGAGTGTGTGTGAGGGAGAGCGTGTGTGTGAGGGAGAGAGTGTGTGTGAGGCAGAGTGTGTGTGTGAGGCAGAGTGTGTGTGTGAGGGAGAGAGTGTGTGTGAGGCAGAGTGTGTGTGTGAGGCAGAGTGTGTGTGTGAGGGAGAGCGTGTGTGTGTGAGGGAGAGTGTGTGTGTGAGGGAGAGAGTGTGTGTGAGGGAGAGAGTGTGTGTGAGGGAGAGTGTGTGTGTGAGGGAGAGTGTGTGTGTGAGGGAGAGTGTGTGTGTGAGGGAGAGTGTGTGTGTGAGGCAGAGTGTGTGTGTGAGGCAGAGTGTGTGTGTGAGGGAGAGTGTGTGTGAGGGAGAGTGTGTGTGTGAGGCAGTGTGTGTGTGTGAGGCAGAGTGTGTGTGTGAGGCAGAGTTTGTGTGTGAGGGAGAGTGTGTGTGTGAGGGAGAGTGTATGTGTGAGGGAGAGAGTGTGTGTGAGGGAGAGTGTGTGTGTGAGGGAGAGTGTGTGTGTGAGGGAGAGTGTGTGTGTGAGGGAGAGTGTGTGTGTGAGGGAGAGCGTGTGTGTGAGGGAGAGAGTGTGTGTGAGGGAGAGTGTGTGTGTGAGGGAGAGTGTGTGTGTGAGGGAGAGTGTGTGTGTGAGGCAGAGTGTGTGTGTGAGGCAGAGTGTGTGTGTGAGGGAGAGTGTGTGTGTGAGGGAGAGTGTGTGTGTGAGGCAGAGTGTGTGTGTGAGGCAGAGTGTGTGTGTGAGGGAGAGTGTGTGTGTGAGGCAGTGTGTGTGTGTGAAGCAGAGTGTGTGTGTGAGGCAGAGTTTGTGTGTGAGGGAGAGTGTGTGTGTGAGGGAGAGTGTATGTGTGAGGGAGAGAGTGTGTGTGAGGGAGAGTGTGTGTGTGAGGGAGAGTGTGTGTGTGAGGGAGAGTGTGTGTGTGAGGGAGAGTTTGTGTGTGAGGGAGAGAGTGTGTGTGTGTGTGTGAGGGGGAGCGTGTGTGTGAGGCAGAGTGTGTGTGTGAGGGAGAGTGTGTGTGTGAGGGAGAGTGTGTGTGTGAGGGAGAGTGTGTGTGTGAGGGAGAGTGTGTGTGTGAGGGAGAGCGTGTGTGTGAGGGAGAGCGTGTGTGTGAGGGAGAGTGTGTGTGTGAGGGAGAGTGTGTGTGTGAGGGAGAGTGTGTGTGTGAGGGAGAGCGTGTGTGTGAGGGAGAGTGTGTGTGTGAGGCAGAGTGTGTGTGTGAGGCAGAGTTTGTGTGTGAGGCAGAGTTTGTGTGTGAGGGAGAGTGTGTGAGTGAGGCAGAGTTTGTGTGTGAGGGAGAGTGTGTGTGTGAGGGAGAGTGTGTGTGTGAGGGAGAGTGTGTGTGTGAGGCAGAGTGTGTGTGTGAGGCAGAGTGTGTGTGTGAGGCAGAGTTTGTGTGTGAGGGAGAGTGTGTGTGTGAGGCAGAGTGTGTGTGTGAGGGAGAGTGTGTGTGTGAGGGAGAGTTTGTGTGTGAGGCAGAGTGTGTGTGTGAGGGAGAGAGTGTGTGTGAGGGAGGGTGTGTGTGTGAGGGAGAGTGTGTGTGTGAGGGAGAGTGTGTGTGTGAGGCAGAGTGTGTGTGTGAGGGAGAGTGTGTGTGTGAGGCAGAGTGTGTGTGTGAGGGAGAGAGTGTGTGTGAGGGAGGGTGTGAGTGTGAGGGAGAGTGTGTGTGTGAGGGAGCGTGTGTGTGTGAGGCAGAGTGTGTGTGTGAGGGAGAGTGTGTGTGTGAGGCAGAGTGTGTGTGTGAGGGAGAGTGTGTTTGTGAGGGAGAGTGTGTGTGTGTGTGTGTGTGAGGGAGAGCGTGTGTGTGAGGGAGAGTTTGTGTGTGAGGGAGAGAGTGTGTGTGAGGGAGAGTGTGTGTGTGAGGGAGAGTGTGTGTGTGAGGAAGAGAGTGTGTGTGAGGGAGAGTGTGTGTGTGAGGCAGAGTGTGTGTGTGAGGGAGAGAGTGTGTGTGAGGGAGAGCGTGTGTGTGAGGGAGAGAGTGTGTGTGAGGCAGAGTGTGTGTGTGAGGGAGAGAGTGTGTGTGAGGCAGAGTGTGTGTGTGAGGCAGAGTGTGTGTGTGAGGGAGAGAGTGTGTGTGAGGGAGAGTGTGTGTGTGAGGGAGAGTGTGTGTGTGAGGGAGAGTGTGTGTGTGAGGCAGAGTGTGTGTGTGAGGCAGAGTGTGTGTGTGAGGGAGAGTGTGTGTGTGAGGCAGTGTGTGTGTGTGAGGCAGAGTGTGTGTGTGAGGGAGAGTGTGTGTGTGAGGGAGAGCGTGTGTGTGAGGCAGAGTGTGTGTGACGGAGAGTGTGTGTGTGAGGCAGAGTGTGTGTGTGAGGGAGAGCGTGTGTGTGAGGGAGAGTGTGTGTGTGAGGGAGAGTGTGTGTGTGAGGGAGAGTGTGTGTGTGAGGGAGAGCGTGTGTGTGAGGCAGAGTGTGTGTGTGAGGGAGAGTGCGTGTGTGAGGGAGAGAGTGTGTGTGAGGGAGAGTGTGTGTGAGGGAGAGTGTGTGTGTGAGGCAGAGTGTGTGTGTGAGGGAGAGTGTGTGTGTGAGGGAGAGAGTGTGTGTGAGGGAGAGTGTGTGTGTGAGGGAGAGTGTGTGTGAGGGAGAGTGTGTGTGTGAGGGAGAGTTTGTGTGAGGGAGAGAGTGTGTGTGAGGGAGAGCGTGTGTGTGAGGGAGAGTGTGTGTGTGAGGGAGAGTGTTTGTGTGAGGGAGAGTGTGTGTGTGAGGGAGAGCGTGTGTGTGAGGCAGAGTGTGTGTGAGGGAGAGAGTGTGTGTGAGGGAGAGTGTGTGTGTGAGGGAGAGTGTGTGTGTGAGGGAGAGTGTGTGTGTGAGGGAGAGTGTGTGTGTGAGGCAGAGTGTGTGTGTGAGGCAGAGTGTGTGTGTGAGGGAGAGTGTGTGTGTGAGGCAGAGTGTGTGTGTGAGGCAGAGTGTGTGTGTGAGGCAGAGTTTGTGTGTGAGGGAGAGTGTGTGTGTGAGGGAGAGTGTATGTGTGAGGGAGAGAGTGTGTGTGAGGGAGAGTGTGTGTGTGAGGGAGAGTGTGTGTGTGAGGGAGAGTGTGTGTGTGAGGGAGAGTTTGTGTGTGAGGGAGAGCGTGTGTGTGTGTGTGTGAGGGGGAGCGTGTGTGTGAGGCAGAGTGTGTGTGTGAGGGAGAGTGTGTGTGTGAGGGAGAGTGTGTGTGTGAGGGAGAGTGTGTGTGTGAGGGAGAGTGTGTGTGTGAGGGAGAGCGTGTGTGTGAGGGAGAGCGTGTGTGTGAGGGAGAGTGTGTGTGTGAGGCAGAGTGTGTGTGTGTGAGGGAGAGTGTGTGTGTGAGGGAGAGTGTGTGTGTGAGGGAGAGTGTGTGTGTGAGGGAGAGTGTGTGTGAGGGAGAGTGTGTGTGTGAGGGAGTGTGTGTGTGTGAGGGAGAGTGTGTATGTGAGGCAGAGTTTGTGTGTGAGGCAGAGTGTGTGTGTGAGGCAGAGTTTGTGTGTGAGGGAGAGTGTGTGAGTGAGGCAGAGTTTGTGTGTGAGGGAGAGTGTGTGTGTGAGGGAGAGTGTGTGTGTGAGGGAGAGTGTGTGTGTGAGGCAGAGTGTGTGTGTGAGGCAGAGTGTGTGTGTGAGGCAGAGTTTGTGTGTGAGGGAGAGTGTGTGTGTGAGGCAGAGTGTGTGTGTGAGGGAGAGTGTGTGTGTGAGGCAGAGTGTGTGTGTGAGGGAGAGTGTGTATGTGAGGGAGAGAGTGTGTGTGAGGGAGGGTGTGTGTGTGAGGGAGAGTGTGTGTGTGAGGGAGAGTGTGTATGTGAGGGAGAGAGTGTGTGTGAGGCAGAGTGTGTGTGTGAGGGAGAGCGTGTGTGTGAGGGAGAGTGTGTGTGTGAGGGAGAGTGTGTGTGTGAGGGAGAGTGTGTGTGTGAGGGAGAGCGTGTGTGTGAGGCAGAGTGTGTGTGTGAGGGAGAGAGTGTGTGTGAGGGAGAGTGTGTGTGAGGGAGAGTGTGTGTGTGAGGCAGAGTATGTGTGTGAGGGAGAGTGTGTGTGTGAGGGAGAGAGTGTGTGTGAGGGAGAGTGTGTGTGTGAGGGAGAGTGTGTGTGAGGGAGAGTGTGTGTGTGAGGGAGAGTGTGTGTGAGGGAGAGAGTGTGTGTGAGGGAGAGCGTGTGTGTGAGGGAGAGTGTGTGTGTGAGGGAGAGTGTTTGTGTGAGGGAGAGTGTGTGTGTGAGGGAGAGCGTGTGTGTGAGGGAGAGAGTGTGTGTGAGGGAGAGCGTGTGTGTGAGGGAGAGTGTGTGTGTGAGGCAGAGTGTGTGTGTGAGGGAGAGCGTGTGTGTGAGGGAGAGTGTGTGTGTGAAGGAGAGTGTGTGTGTGAGGGAGAGAGTGTGTGTGAGGGAGAGAGTGTGTGTGAGGGAGAGTGTGTGTGTGAGGGAGAGTGTGTGTGTGAGGGAGAGTGTGTGTGTGAAGGAGAGTGTGTGTGTGAGGGAGAGAGTGTGTGTGAGGGAGAGAGTGTGTGTGAGGGAGAGTGTGTGTGTGAGGGAGAGTGTGTGTGTGAGGGAGAGTGTGTGTGTGAGGGAGAGTGTGTGTGTGAGGGAGAGTGTGTGTGTGAGGCAGAGTGTGTGTGTGAGGCAGAGTGTGTGTGTGAGGGAGAGTGTGTGTGTGAGGCAGAGTGTGTGTGTGAGGCAGAGTGTGTGTGTGAGGCAGAGTTTGTGTGTGAGGGAGAGTGTGTGTGTGAGGGAGAGTGTATGTGTGAGGGAGAGAGTGTGTGTGAGGGAGAGTGTGTGTGTGAGGGAGAGTGTGTGTGTGAGGGTGAGTGTGTGTGTGAGGGAGAGTTTGTGTGTGAGGGAGAGCGTGTGTGTGAGGGAGAGTGTGTGTGTGAGGGAGAGTGTGTGTGTGAGGGAGAGTGTGTGTGTGAGGGGGAGCGTGTGTGTGAGGCAGAGTGTGTGTGTGAGGGAGAGTGTGTGTGTGAGGGAGAGTGTGTGTGTGAGGGAGAGTGTGTGTGTGAGGGAGAGTGTGTGTGTGAGGGAGAGCGTGTGTGTGAGGGAGAGCGTGTGTGTGAGGGAGAGTGTGTGTGTGAGGCAGAGTGTGTGTGTGTGAGGGAGAGTGTGTGTGTGAGGGAGAGTGTGTGTGAGGGAGAGTGTGTGTGTGAGGGAGTGTGTGTGTGTGAGGGAGAGTGTGTATGTGAGGCAGAGTTTGTGTGTGAGGCAGAGTGTGTGTGTGAGGCAGAGTTTGTGTGTGAGGGAGAGTGTGTGAGTGAGGCAGAGTTTGTGTGTGAGGGAGAGTGTGTGTGTGAGGGAGAGTGTGTGAGTGAGGCAGAGTGTGTGTGTGAGGGAGAGTGTGTGAGTGAGGCAGAGTGTGTGTGTGAGGGAGAGTGTGTGTGTGAGGGAGAGTGTGTGTGTGAGGCAGAGTGTGTGTGTGAGGGAGAGTTTGTGTATGAGGCAGAGTGTGTGTGTGAGGGAGAGTGTGTGTGTGAGGCACAGTGTGTGTGTGAGGGAGAGAGTGTGTGTGAGGGAGGGTGTGAGTGTGAGGGAGAGTGTGTGTGTGAGGGAGCGTGTGTGTGTGAGGCAGAGTGTGTGTGTGAGGGAGAGTGTGTGTGTGAGGCAGAGTGTGTGTGTGAGGGAGAGTGTGTTTGTGAGGGAGAGTGTGTGTGTGAGGCAGAGTGTGTGTGTGAGGGAGAGCGTGTGTGTGAGGGAGAGTGTGTATATGAGGGAGAGAGTGTGTGTGAGGGAGAGCGTGTGTGTGAGGGAGAGCGTGTGTGTGAGGGAGAGTTTGTGTGTGAGGGAGAGAGTGTGTGTGAGGGAGAGTGTGTGTGTGAGGGAGAGTGTGTGTGTGAGGAAGAGAGTGTGTGTGAGGGAGAGTGTGTGTGTGAGGCAGAGTGTGTGTGTGAGGGAGAGAGTGTGTGTGAGGGAGAGCGTGTGTGTGAGGGAGAGAGTGTGTGTGAGGCAGAGTGTGTGTGTGAGGGAGAGAGTGTGTGTGAGGCAGAGTGTGTGTGTGAGGCAGAGTGTGTGTGTGAGGGAGAGAGTGTGTGTGAGGCAGAGTGTGTGTGTGAGGCAGAGTGTGTGTGTGAGGGAGAGAGTGTGTGTGAGGCAGAGTGTGTGTGTGAGGGAGAGTGTGTGTGTGAGGGAGAGTGTGTGTGTGAGGCAGAGTGTGTGTGTGAGGCAGAGTGTGTGTGTGAGGCAGAGTGTGTGTGTGAGGGAGAGTGTGTGTGTGAGGCAGAGTGTGTGTGTGAGGGAGAGTGTGTATGTGAGGGAGAGAGTGTGTGTGAGGGAGGGTGTGTGTGTGAGGGAGAGTGTGTGTGTGAGGGAGAGTGTGTATGTGAGGGAGAGAGTGTGTGTGAGGCAGAGTGTGTGCGTGAGGGAGAGTGTGTGTGTGAGGGAGAGCGTGTGTGTGAGGGAGAGCGTGTGTGTGAGGCAGAGTGTGTGTGACGGAGAGTGTGTGTGTGAGGCAGAGTGTGTGTGTGAGGGAGAGCGTGTGTGTGAGGGAGAGTGTGTGTGTGAGGGAGAGTGTGTGTGTGAGGGAGAGTGTGTGTGTGAGGGAGAGCGTGTGTGTGAGGCAGAGTGTGTGTGTGAGGGAGAGTGTGTGTGTGAGGGAGAGAGTGTGTGTGAGGGAGAGTGTGTGTGAGGGAGAGTGTGTGTGTGAGGCAGAGTGTGTGTGTGAGGGAGAGTGTGTGTGTGAGGGAGAGTGTGTGTGTGAGGGAGAGTGTGTGTGTGAGGGAGAGCGTGTGTGTGTGTGTGTGAGGGAGAGTGTGTGTGTGAGGGAGAGTGTGTGTGAGGGAGAGAGTGTGTGTGAGGGAGAGTGTGTGTGAGGGAGAGTGTGTGTGTGAGGCAGAGTGTGTGTGTGAGGGAGAGTGTGTGTGTGAGGGAGAGAGTGTGTGTGAGGGAGAGAGTGTGTGTGAGGGAGAGTGTGTGTGAGGGAGAGTGTGTGTGTGAGGCAGAGTGTGTGTGTGAGGGAGAGTGTGTGTGTGAGGGAGAGTGTGTGTGTGAGGCAGAGTGTGTGTGTGAGGGAGAGTGTGTGTGTGAGGCAGAGTGTGTGTGTGAGGCAGAGTGTGTGTGTGATGGAGAGCGTGTGTGTGAGGGAGAGTGTGTGTGTGAGGGAGAGAGTGTGTGTGAGGGAGAGCGTGTGTGTGTGTGTGTGAGGGAGAGCGTGTGTGTGAGGGAGAGCGTGTGTGTGAGGAAGAGAGTGTGTGTGAGGGAGAGTGTGTGTGTGAGGCAGAGTGTGTGTGTGAGGGAGAGAGTGTGTGTGAGGGAGAGCGTGTGTGTGAGGGAGAGAGTGTGTGTGAGGCAGAGTGTGTGTGTGAGGCAGAGTGTGTGTGTGAGGGAGAGTGTTTGTGTGAGGGAGAGAGTGTGTGTGAGGCAGAGTGTGTGTGTGAGGGAGAGTGTGTGTGTGAGGCAGAGTGTGTGTGTGAGGGAGAGTGTGTGTGTGAGGGAGAGTGTGTGTGTGAGGCAGAGTGTGTGTGTGAGGGAGAGTGTGTGTGTGAGGCAGAGTGTGTGTGTGAGGGAGAGTGTGTGTGTGAGGCAGAGTGTGTGTGACGGAGAGTGTGTGTGTGAGGGAGAGTGTGTGTGTGAGGGAGAGTGTGTGTGTGAGGCAGAGTGTGTGTGACGGAGAGTGTGTGTGTGAGGCAGAGTGTGTGTGTGAGGGAGAGGGTGTGTGTGAGGGAGAGTGTGTGTGTGAGGGAGAACGTGTGTGTGAGGCAGAGTGTGTGTGTGAGGGAGAGTGTGTGTGAGGGAGAGTTTGTGTGTGAGGGAGAGTGTGTGTGTGAGGGAGAGTGTGTGTGTGAGGGAGAGTGTGTGTGTGAGGGAGAGTTTGTGTGTGAGGGAGAGCGTGTGTGTGTGTGTGAGGGGGAGCGTGTGTGTGAGGGAGAGTGTGTGTGTGAGGGAGAGTGTGTGTGTGAGGCAGAGTGTGTGTGTGAGGGAGAGTGTGTGTGTGAGGGAGAGTGTGTGTGTGAGGCAGAGTGTGTGTGTGATGCAGAGTTTGTGTGTGAGGGAGAGTGTGTGAGTGAGGCAGAGTTTGTGTGTGAGGGAGAGTGTGCGTGTGAGGGA
Organism: Pristiophorus japonicus; assembly: GCF_044704955.1. Lineage (NCBI taxonomy): Eukaryota > Metazoa > Chordata > Chondrichthyes > Pristiophoridae > Pristiophorus > Pristiophorus japonicus. The sequence continues at coordinate 14,734 of NW_027252722.1, forward strand.
GAGTGTGTGTGTGAGGGAGAGTGTGTGTGTGAGGGAGAGTGTGTGTGTGAGGCAGAGTGTGTGTGTGAGGGAGAGCGTGTGTGTGAGGGAGAGCGTGTGTGTGAGGGAGAGTGTGTGTGTGAGGGAGAGTGCGTGTGTGAGGGAGAGTGTGTGTGTGAGGGAGAGTGTGTGTGTGAGGCAGAGTTTGTGTGTGAGGGAGAGTGTGTGAGTGAGGCAGATTTTGTGTGTGAGGGAGAGTGTGCGTGTGAGGGAGAGTGTGTGTGTGAGGGAGAGTGTGTGTGTGAGGGAGAGTGTGTGTGTGAGGGAGAGTGCGTGTGTGAGGGAGAGTGTGTGTGTGAGGGAGAGCGTGTGTGTGAGGGAGAGCGTGTGTGTGAGGGAGAGAGTTTGTGTGAGGGAGAGCGTGTGTGTGAGGCAGAGTGTGTGTGTGAGGCAGAGTGTGTGTGTGAGGCAGAGTGTGTGTGTGAGGCAGAGTGTGTGTGTGAGGGAGAGCGTGTGTGTGAGGGAGAGAGTGTGTGTGAGGGAGAGTGTGTGTGTGAGGCAGAGTGTGTGTGTGAGGCAGAGTGTGTGTGTGAGGCAGAGTGTGTGTGTGAGGGAGAGTGTGTGTGTGAGGGAGAGTGTGTGTGTGAGGCAGAGTTTGTGTGTGAGGGAGAGTGTGTGTATGAGGGAGAGTGTGTGTGTGAGGGAGAGAGTGTGTGTGAGGGAGGGTGTGAGTGTGAGGGAGAGTGTGTGTGTGAGGGTGCGTGTGTGTGTGAGGGAGAGCGTGTGTGTGAGGGAGAGGGTGTGTGTGAGGGAGAGGGTGTGTGTGAGGGAGAACGTGTGTGTGAGGCAGAGTGTGTGTGTGAGGGAGAGTGTGTGTGTGAGGGAGAGTGTGTGTGTGAGGCAGAGTTTGTGTGTGAGGGAGAGTGTGTGTGTGAGGGAGAGTGTGTGTGTGAGGGAGAGTGTGTGTGTGAGGGAGCGTGTGTGTGTGAGGGAGAGCGTGTGTGTGAGGGAGAGCGTGTGTGTGAGGGAGAGGGTGTGTGTGAGGGAGAGAGTGTGTGTGAGGGAGGGTGTGAGTGTGAGGGAGAGTGTGTGTGTGAGGGAGCGTGTGTGTGTGAGGGAGAGCGTGTGTGTGAGGGAGAGGGTGTGTGTGAGGGAGAGTGTGTGTGTGAGGCAGAGTTTGTGTGTGAGGGAGAGTGTGTGTGAGGGAGAGCGTGTGTGTGTGTGTGTGAGGGGGAGCGTGTGTGTGAGGCAGAGTGTGTGTGTGAGGGAGAGTGTGTGTGTGAGGGAGAGCGTGTGTGTGAGGGAGAGTGTGTGTGTGAGGGAGAGCGTGTGTGTGTGAGGGAGAGTGTGTGTGTGAGGGAGAGAGTGTGTGTGAGGGAGAGTGTGTGTGTGAGGGAGAGTGTGTGTGAGGGAGAGTGTGTGTGTGAGGGAGTGTGTGTGTGTGAGGGAGAGTGTGTATGTGAGGCAGAGTTTATGTGTGAGGCAGAGTGTGTGTGTGAGGCAGAGTTTGTGTGTGAGGGAGAGTGTGTGAGTGAGGCAGAGTTTGTGTGTGAGGGAGAGTGTGTGTGTGAGGGAGAGTGTGTGTGTGAGGGAGAGTGTGTGTGTGAGGCAGAGTGTGTGTGTGAGGGAGAGCGTGTGTGTGAGGGAGAGCGTGTGTGTGAGGGAGAGCGTGTGTGTGAGGGAGAGAGTGTGTGTGAGGCAGAGTGTGTGTGTGAGGGAGAGTGTGTGTGTGAGGGAGAGTGTGTGTGTGAGGCAGAATTTGTGTGTGAGGGAGAATGTGTGTGTGAGGGAGAGTGTGTGTGTGAGGGAGAGTGTGTGTGTGAGGCAGTGTGTGTGTGAGGCAGAGTGTGTGTGTGAGGCAGAGTTTGTGTGTGAGGGAGAGTGTGTGTGTGAGGCAGTGTGTGTGTGAGGCAGAGTGTGTGTGTGAGGGAGAGTGTGTGTGTGAGGGAGAGTGTGTGTGTGAGGGAGGGTGTGAGTGTGAGGGAGAGTGTGTGTGTGAGGGAGCGTGTGTGTGTGAGGCAGAGTGTGTGTGTGAGGGAGAGTGTGTGTGTGAGGCAGAGTGTGTGTGTGAGGGAGAGAGTGTGTGTGAGGGAGGGTGTGAGTGTGAGGGAGAGTGTGTGTGTGAGGGAGCGTGTGTGTGTGAGGCAGAGTGTGTGTGAGGCAGAGTGTGTGTGTGAGGCAGAGTGTGTGTGTGAGGGAGAGCGTGTGTGTGAGGGAGAGTGTGTGTGTGAGGGAGAGTGTGTGTGTGAGGCAGAGTGTGTGTGTGAGGGAGAGAGTGTGTGTGAGGGAGAGCGTGTGTGTGAGGGAGAGCGTGTGTGTGAGGGAGAGAGTGTGTGTGAGGCAGAGTGTGTGTGTGAGGGAGAGTGTGTGTGTGAGGGAGAGTGTGTGTGTGAGGCAGTGTGTGTGTGTGAGGCAGAGTGTGTGTGTGAGGCAGAGTTTGTGTGTGAGGGAGAGTGTGTGTGTGAGGGAGAGTTTGTGTGTGAGGCAGAGTTTGTGTGTGAGGGAGAGTGTGTGTGTGAGGCAGTGTGTGTGTGTGAGGCAGAGTGTGTGTGTGAGGCAGAGTGTGTGTGTGAGGGAGAGTGTGTGTGTGAGGCAGAGTTTGTGTGTGAGGGAGAATGTGTGTGTGAGGGAGAGTGTGTGTGTGAGGGAGAGTGTGTGTGTGAGGCAGTGTGTGTGTGTGAGGCATGTGTGTGTGTGAGGCAGAGTTTGTGTGTGAGGGAGAGTGTGTGTGTGAGGGAGAGTGTTTGTGTGAGGGAGAGCGTGTGTGTGAGGGAGAGCGTGTGTGTGAGGCAGAGTGTGTGTGTGAGGGAGAGTGTGTGTGTGAGGGAGAGTGTGTGTGTGAGGCAGAGTGTGTGTGTGAGGGAGAGCGTGTGTGTGAGGCAGAGCGTGTGTGTGAGGCGGAGCGTGTGTGTGAGGGAGAGTGTGTGTGTGAGGGAGAGTGTGTGTGTGAGGGAGAGCGTGTGTGTGAGGGAGAGTGTGTGTGTGAGGGAGAGCGTGTGTGTGAGGGAGAGTGTGTGTGTGAGGGAGAGTGTGTGTGTGAGGGAGAGTGTGTGTGTGAGGGAGAGTGTGTGTGTGAGGGAGCGTGTGTGTGTGAGGCAGAGTGTGTGTGTGAGGGAGAGTGTGTGTGTGAGGGAGAGCGTGTGTGTGAGGGAGAGTGTGTGTGTGAGGGAGAGCGTGTGTGTGAGGGAGAGCGTGTGTGTGAGGGAGAGCGTGTGTGTGAGGGAGAGAGTGTGTGTGAGGCAGAGTGTGTGTGTGAGGGAGAGTGTGTGTGTGAGGGAGAGTGTGTGTGTGAGGCAGAATTTGTGTGTGAGGGAGAATGTGTGTGTGAGGGAGAGTGTGTGTGTGAGGGAGAGTGTGTGTGTGAGGCAGTGTGTGTGTGAGGCAGAGTGTGTGTGTGAGGCAGAGTTTGTGTGTGAGGGAGAGTGTGTGTGTGAGGGAGAGTGTGTGTGTGAGGGAGAGTGTGTGTGTGAGGCAGAGTGTGTGTGTGAGGGAGAGTGTGTGTGTGAGGGAGAGAGTGTGTGTGAGGGAGGGTGTGAGTGTGAGGGAGAGTGTGTGTGTGAGGGAGCGTGTGTGTGTGAGGCAGAGTGTGTGTGTGAGGGAGAGTGTGTGTGTGAGGCAGAGTGTGTGTGTGAGGGAGAGAGTGTGTGTGAGGGAGGGTGTGAGTGTGAGGGAGAGTGTGTGTGTGAGGGAGCGTGTGTGTGTGAGGCAGAGTGTGTGTGAGGCAGAGTGTGTGTGTGAGGCAGAGTGTGTGTGTGAGGGAGAGCGTGTGTGTGAGGGAGAGTGTGTGTGTGAGGGAGAGTGTGTGTGTGAGGCAGAGTGTGTGTGTGAGGGAGAGAGTGTGTGTGAGGGAGAGCGTGTGTGTGAGGGAGAGCGTGTGTGTGAGGGAGAGAGTGTGTGTGAGGCAGAGTGTGTGTGTGAGGGAGAGTGTGTGTGTGAGGGAGAGTGTGTGTGTGAGGCAGTGTGTGTGTGTGAGGCAGAGTGTGTGTGTGAGGCAGAGTTTGTGTGTGAGGGAGAGTGTGTGTGTGAGGGAGAGTTTGTGTGTGAGGCAGAGTTTGTGTGTGAGGGAGAGTGTGTGTGTGAGGCAGTGTGTGTGTGTGAGGCAGAGTGTGTGTGTGAGGCAGAGTGTGTGTGTGAGGGAGAGTGTGTGTGTGAGGCAGAGTTTGTGTGTGAGGGAGAATGTGTGTGTGAGGGAGAGTGTGTGTGTGAGGGAGAGTGTGTGTGTGAGGCAGTGTGTGTGTGTGAGGCATGTGTGTGTGTGAGGCAGAGTTTGTGTGTGAGGGAGAGTGTGTGTGTGAGGGAGAGTTTGTGTGTGAGGGAGAGAATGTGTGTGTGAGGGAGAGCGTGTGTGTGAGGGAGAGTGTTTGTGTGAGGGAGAGCGTGTGTGTGAGGGAGAGCGTGTGTGTGAGGCAGAGTGTGTGTGTGAGGGAGAGTGTGTGTGTGAGGGAGAGTGTGTGTGTGAGGCAGAGTGTGTGTGTGAGGGAGAGCGTGTGTGTGAGGCAGAGCGTGTGTGTGAGGCGGAGCGTGTGTGTGAGGGAGAGTGTGTGTGTGAGGGAGAGTGTGTGTGTGAGGGAGAGCGTGTGTGTGAGGGAGAGTGTGTGTGTGAGGGAGAGCGTGTGTGTGAGGGAGAGTGTGTGTGTGAGGGAGAGTGTGTGTGTGAGGGAGAGTGTGTGTGTGAGGGAGAGTGTGTGTGTGAGGGAGCGTGTGTGTGTGAGGCAGAGTGTGTGTGTGAGGGAGAGTGTGTGTGTGAGGGAGAGCGTGTGTGTGAGGGAGAGCGTGTGTGTGAGGGAGAGTGTGTGTGTGAGGCAGAGTGTGTGTGACGGAGAGTGTGTGTGTGAGGCAGAGTGTGTGTGTGAGGGAGAGCGTGTGTGTGAGGGAGAGTGTGTGTGTGAGGCAGAGTGTGTGTGACGGAGAGTGTGTGTGTGAGGCAGAGTGTGTGTGTGAGGGAGAGCGTGTGTGTGAGGGAGAGTGTGTGTGTGAGGGAGAGTGTGTGTGTGAGGGAGAGCGTGTGTGTGAGGGAGAGTGTGTGTGTGAGGCAGAGTGTGTGTGTGAGGGAGAGCGTGTGTGTGAGGGAGAGTGTGTGTGTGAGGGAGAGTGTGTGTGTGAGGCAGAGTGTGTGTGTGAGGCAGAGTGTGTGTGTGAGGGAGAGCGTGTGTGTGTGTGTGTGAGGGAGAGCGTGTGTGTGAGGGAGAGTGTGTGTGTGAGGGAGAGTGTGTGTGTGAGGGAGAGTGTGTGTGTGAGGCAGAGTGTGTGTGTGAGGCAGAGTGTGTGTGTGAGGGAGAGCGTGTGTGTGAGGGAGAGTGTGTGTGTGAGGGAGAGTGTGTGTGTGAGGGAGAGTGTGTGTGTGAGGGAGAGTGTGTGTGTGAGGGAGAGTGTGTGTGTGAGGGAGAGTGTGTGTGTGAGGGAGAGTGTGTGTGTGAGGCAGAGTGTGTGTGTGAGGCAGAGTGTGTGTGTGAGGGAGAGTGTGTGTGTGAGGCAGAGTGTGTGTGTGAGGGAGAGCGTGTGTGTGAGGGAGAGAGTGTGTGTGAGGGAGAGTGTGTGTGTGAGGGAGAGTGTGTGTGTGAGGCAGAGTGTGTGTGTGAGGGAGAGCGTGTGTGTGAGGGAGAGTGTGTGTGTGAGGGATAGTGTGTGTGTGACGGAGAGAGTGTGTGTGAGGGAGAGCGTGTGTGTGTGTGTGTGAGGGAGAGCGTGTGTGTGAGGGAGAGAGTGTGTGTGAGGGAGAGCGTGTGTGTGAGGGAGAGAGTGTGTGTGAGGCAGAGTGTGTGTGTGAGGGAGAGCGTGTGTGTGAGGGAGAGTGTGTGTGTGAGGGAGAGTGTGTGTGTGAGGGAGAGGGTGTGTGTGAGGGAGAGAGTGTGTGTGAGGGAGAGTGTGTGTGTGAGGGAGAGATGTGTGTGAGGGAGAGAGTGTGTGTAGGCAGTGTGTGTGTGTGAGGCAGAGTGTGTGTGTGAGGGAGAGTGTGTGTGTGAGGCAGAGTGTGTGTGTGAGGGAGAGTGTGTATGTGAGGGAGAGAGTGTGTGTGAGGGAGGGTGTGTGTGTGAGGGAGAGTGTGTGTGTGAGGGAGAGTGTGTATGTGAGGGAGAGAGTGTGTGTGAGGCAGAGTATGTGCGTGAGGGAGATTGTGTGTGTGAGGGAGAGCGTGTGTGTGAGGGAGAGCGTGTGTGTGAGGCAGAGTGTGTGTGACGGAGAGTGTGTGTGTGAGGCAGAGTGTGTGTGTGAGGGAGAGCGTGTGTGTGAGGGAGAGTGTGTGTGTGAGGGAGAGTGTGTGTGTGAGGGAGAGTGTGTGTGTGAGGGAGAGCGTGTGTGTGAGGCAGAGTGTGTGTGTGAGGGAGAGTGTGTGTGTGAGGGAGAGAGTGTGTGTGAGGGAGAGTGTGTGTGAGGGAGAGTGTGTGTGTGAGGCAGAGTGTGTGTGTGAGGGAGAGTGTGTGTGTGAGGGAGAGAGTGTGTGTGAGGGAGAGTGTGTGTGTGAGGGAGAGTGTGTGTGAGGGAGAGTGTGTGTGTGAGGGAGAGTGTGTGTGAGGGAGAGAGTGTGTGGTGAGGGAGAGTGTGTGTGAGGGAGAGTGTGTGTGTGAGGCAGAGTGTGTGTGTGAGGGAGAGTGTGTGTGTGAGGGAGAGAGTGTGTGTGAGGGAGAGAGTGTGTGTGAGGGAGAGTGGTGTGAGGGAGAGTGTGTGTGTGAGGCAGAGTGTGTGTGTGAGGGAGAGTGTGTGTGTGAGGAGAGTGTGTGTGTGAGGCAGAGTGTGTGTGTGAGGGAGAGTGTGTGTGTGAGGCAGAGTGTGTGTGTGAGGCAGAGTGTGTGTGTGATGGAGAGTGTGTGTGATGAGGGGAGAGAGTGTGTGTGAGGGAGAGCGTGTGTGTGTGTGTGTGAGGGAGAGCGTGTATGTGAGGGAGAGCGTGTGTGTGAGGAAGAGAGTGTGTGTGAGGGAGAGTGTGTGTGTGAGGCAGAGTGTGTGTGTGAGGGAGAGAGTGTGTGTGAGGGAGAGCGTGGTGTGTGAGGGAGAGAGGTGTGTGAGGCAGAGTGTGTGTGTGAGGCAGAGTGTGTGTGTGAGGGAGAGTGTTTGTGTGCAGGCGAGAGAGTGTGTGGTGAAGGGAGGGTGTGAGTGTGAGGCAGAGTGTGTCCCGTGACCCCTG